>NC_140006.1:43560880-43583380 GCF_964263955.1 Coregonus lavaretus | reverse complement strand
CTATCGAAGGTGACAGTAAAAAAGCAATGCCGATCCCTTAGATTCAATATGGAGGGTCAGAAGTGATGCTGAAACACAGCTGCCCTTTTATAGCTTGACATGCAGAGATTGGCTGATCCATGGAGATGCTGGGGATTGAACCCAGGGCCTCATACATGCAAAGCATGCACTCTACCACTGAGCTACATCCCCTCAGCTGGAATGTAGTTGCATATGGAGATAGTGAAAAAGAGCGCAGAGGGAAATTAATGTTGTTTAGCCCCTTCATGGAGTTGGGTTTCAGACCTGTCCCTGGTGGTCTAGTGGTTAGGATTAGGTGCTCTCACCGCCACGGCCAGGGTTCGATTCCCGGTCAGGGAATGTAACACCTTTGGGAAAACACAACGCAAACATCTCATATGTCTAAAAAGTTGGCACAAGCCACAGAAATTCTTACCCCCCTTTGAGCCAGTGACCTCAGGATTCTTGCAATTTCACCTACAGTCCTTTTGCTCTACCAACTGAGCTATCGAAGGTGACAGTTGAAGGATTTGGCACTCTCAGAGAAACATAATCTTTTGGGCAAGCACAAATCAATCTGCACTTTCGTAAAAAAGTTGCCGCAAACCACAGGAAAAGCTACCCTCCTTCGAGCCGGATTTGAACCAGCAACCTAAGGATTGCTGCAATTTCACCTACAGTCCTCCGCTCTACCAACTGTGCTATCGTAGGTGACAGTTAAAAAACAATGCCGATCCCATATGGAGGGTCAGAAGTGATGCTGAATCACAGCTGCCCTTTTATAGCTTGACAAGCAGAGATTGGCTGATCCATGGAGATGCTGGGGATTGAACCCAGGGCCTCATACATGCAAAGCATGCGCTCTACCACTGAGCTACATCCCCTCAGCTGGAAAGTAGTTGCATATGGAGATAGTGAAAAAGAGAGCAGAGGGAAATTAATGTTGTTTAGCCCCTTCATGGAGTTGGGTTTCAGACCTGTCCCTGGTGGTCTAGTGGTTAGGATTCGGCGCTCTCAACACCGCGGCCAGGGTTCGATTCCCGGTCAGGGAATGAAACACTTTTGGGAAAACACAACGCAAACATCTCATATGTCTAAAAAGTTGGCACAAGCCACAGAAATTCTTACCCCCCTTTGAGCCAGTGACCTCAGGATTCTTGCAATTTCACCTACAGTCCTTTTGCTCTACCAACTGAGCTATCGAAGGTGACAGTTGAAGGATTTGGCACTCTCAGAGAAACATAATCTTTTGGGCAAGCACAAATCAATCTGCACTTTCGTAAAAAAGCTGCCGCAAACCACAGGAAAAGCTACCGTCCTTCGAGCCGGATTTGAACCAGCGACCTAAGGATTGCTGCAATTTCACCTACAGTCCTCCGCTCTACCAACTGAGCTATCGAAGGTGACAGTTAAAAAGCAATGCCGATCCCTTAGATTCAATATGGAGGGTCAGAAGTGATGCTGAATCACAGCTGCCCTTTTATAGCTTGACATGCAGAGATTGGCTGATCCATGGAGATGCTGGGGATTGAACCCAGGGCCTCATACATGCAAAGCATGCGCTCTACCACTGAGCTACATCCCCTCAGCTGGAAAGTAGTTGCATATGGAGATAGTGAAAAAGAGCGCAGAGGGAAATTAATGTTGTTTAGCCCCTTCATGGAGTTGGGTTTCAAACCTGTCCCTGGTGGTCTAGTGGTTAGGATTAGGTGCTCTCACCGCCAAGGCCAGGGTTCGATTCCCGGTCAGGGAATGTAACACCTTTGGGAAAACACAACGCAAACATCTCATATGTCTAAAAAGTTGGCACAAGCCACAGAAATTCTTACCCCCCTTTGAGCCAGTGACCTCAGGATTCTTGCAATTTCACCTACAGTCCTTTTGCTCTACCAACTGAGCTATCGAAGGTGACAGTTGAAGGATTTGGCACTCTCAGAGAAACATAATCTTTTGGGCAAGCACAAATCAATCTGCACTTTCGTAAAAAAGCTGCCGCAAACCACAGGAAAAGCTACCCTCCTTCGAGCCGGATTTGAACCAGCGACCTAAGGATTGCTGCAATTTCACCTACAGTCCTCCGCTCTACCAACTGAGCTATCGAAGGTGACAGTTAAAAAGCAATGCCGATCCCTTAGATTCAATATGGAGGGTCAGAAGTGATGCTGAATCACAGCTGCCCTTTTATAGCTTGACTGATCCATGGAGATGCTGGGGATTGAACCCAGGGCCTCATACATGCAAAGCATGCGCTCTACCACTGAGCTACATCCCCTCAGCTGGAAAGTAGTTGCATATGGAGATAGTGAAAAAGAGCGCAGAGGGAAATTAATGTTGTTTAGCCCCTTCATGGAGTTGGGTTTCAGACCTGTCCCTGGTGGTCTAGTGGTTAGGATTAGGTGTTCTCACCGCCGCGGCCTGGGTTAGATTCCCGGTCAGGGAATGTAACACTTTTGGGAAAACACAACACAAACATCTCATATGTCTAAAAAGTTGGCACAAGCCACATAAATTCTTACCCCCCTTTGAGCCAGTGACCTCAGGATTCTTGCAATTTCACCTACAGTCCTTTTGCTCTACCAACTGAGCTATCGAAGGTGACAGTTGAAGGATTTGGCACTCTCAGAGAAACATAATCTTTTGGGCAAGCACAAATCAATCTGCACTTTCGTAAAAAAGCTGCCGCAAACCACAGGAAAAGCTACCGTCCTTCGAGCCGGATTTGAACCAGCGACCTAAGGATTGCTGCAATTTCACCTACAGTCCTCCGCTCTACCAACTGAGCTATCGAAGGTGACAGTTAAAAAGCAATGCCGATCCCTTAGATTCAATATGGAGGGTCAGAAGTGATGCTGAATCCCAGCTGCCCTTTTATAGCTTGACATGCAGAGATTGGCTGATCCATGGAGATGCTGGGGATTGAACCCAGGGCCTCATACATGCAAAGCATGCGCTCTACCACTGAGCTACATCCCCTCAGCTGGAAAGTAGTTGCATATGGAGATAGTGAAAAAGAGCGCAGAGGGAAATTAATGTTGTTTAGCCCCTTCATGGAGTTGGGTTTCAGACCTGTCCCTGGTGGTCTAGTGGTTAGGATTAGGTGCTCTCACCGCCAAGGCCAGGGTTCGATTCCCGGTCAGGGAATGTAACACCTTTGGGAAAACACAACGCAAACATCTCATATGTCTAAAAAGTTGGCACAAGCCACAGAAATTCTTACCCCCCTTTGAGCCAGTGACCTCAGGATTCTTGCAATTTCACCTACAGTCCTTTTGCTCTACCAACTGAGCTATCGAAGGTGACAGTTGAAGGATTTGGCAATCTCTGAGAAACATAATCTTTTGGGCAAGCACAAATCAATCTGCACTTTCGTAAAAAAGTTGCCGCAAACCACAGGAAAAGCTACCCTCCTTCGAGCCGGATTTGAACCAGCGACCTAAGGATTGCTGCAATTTCACCTACAGTCCTCCGCTCTACCAACTGAGCTATCGAAGGTGACAGTTAAAAAGCAATGCCGATCCCTTAGATTCAATATGGAGGGTCAGAAGTGATGCTGAATCACAGCTGCCCTTTTATAGCTTGACATGCAGAGATTGGCTGATCCATGGAGATGCTGGGGATTGAACCCAGGGCCTCATACATGCAAAGCATGCGCTCTACCACTGAGCTACATCCCCTCAGCTGGAAAGTAGTTGCATATGGAGATAGTGAAAAAGAGCGCAGAGGGAAATTAATGTTGTTTAGCCACTTCATGGAGTTGGGTTTCAGACCTGTCCCTGGTGGTCTAGTGGTTAGGATTAGGTGCTCTCACTGCCGTGGCCAGGGTTCGAATCCAGGTCAGGGAATGTAACACCTTTGGGAAAACACAACGCAAACATCTCATTTGTCTAAAAAGTTGGCACAAGCCACAGAAATTCTTACCCCCCTTTGAGCCAGTGACCTCAGGATTCTTGCAATTTCACCTACAGTCCTTTTGCTCTACCAACTGAGCTATCGAAGGTGACAGATGAAGGATTTGGCAATCTCTGAGAAACATAATCTTTTGGGCAAAAACAAATCAATCTGCACTTTCGTAAAAAAGTTGCCGCAAACCACTGGAAAAGCTACCCTCCTTCGAGCCAGATTTGAACCAGCGACCTAAGGATTGCTGCAATTTCACCTACAGTCCTCCGCTCTACCAACTGAGCTATCGAAGGTGACATTTAAAAAGCAATGCCGATCCCTTAGATTCAATATGGAGGGTCAGAAGTGATGCTGAATCACACCTGCCCTTTTATAGCTTGACATGCAGAGATTGGCTGATCCATGGAGATGCTGGGGATTGAACCCAGGGCCTCATACATGCAAAGCATGCGCTCTACCACTGAGCTACATCCCCTCAGCTGGAAAGTATTTGCATATGGAGATAGTGAAAAAGAGCGCAGAGGGAAATTAATGTTGTTTAGCCCCTTCATGGAGTTGGGTTTCAGACCTGTCCCTGGTGGTCTAGTGGTTAGGATTAGGTGCTCTCACCGCCGCGGCCCGGGTTAGATTCCCGGTCAGGGAATGTAACACTTTTGGGAAAACACAACGCAAACATCTCATATGTCTAAAAAGTTGGCACAAGCCACAGAAATTCTTACCCCCCTTTGAGCCAGTGACCTCAGGATTCTTGCAATTTCACCTACAGTCCTTTTGCTCTACCAACTGAGCTATCGAACGTGACAGTTGAAGGATTTGGCACTCTCAGAGAAACATAATCTTTTGGGCAAGCACAAATCAATCTGCACTTTCGTAAAAATGTTGCCGCAAACCACAGGAAAAGCTACCCTCCTTCGAGCCGGATTTGAACCAGCGACCTAAGGATTGCTGCAATTTCACCTACAGTCCTCCGCTCTACCAACTGAGCTATCGAAGGTGACAGTTAAAAAGCAATGCCGATCCCTTAGATTCAATATGGAGGGTCAGAAGTGATGCTGAATCACAGCTGCCCTTTTATAGCTTGACATGCAGAGATTGGCTGATCCATGGAGATGCTGGGGATTGAACCCAGGGCCTCATACATGCAAAGCATGCGCTCTACCACTGAGCTACATCCCCTCAGCTGGAAAGTAGTTGCATATGGAGATAGTGAAAAAGAGCGCAGAGGGAAATTAATGTTGTTTAGCCCCTTCATGGAGTTGGGTTTCAGACCTGTCCCTGGTGGTCTAGTGGTTAGGATTAGGTGCTCTTACCGCCTCGGCCAGGGTTCGATTCCCGGTCAGGGAATGTAACACCTTTGGGAAAACACAACGCAAACATCTCATATGTCTAAAAAGTTGGCAAAAGCCACAGAAATTCTTACCCCCCTTTGAGCCAGTGACCTCAGGATTCTTGCAATTTCACCTACAGTCCTTTTGCTCTACCAACTGAGCTATCGAAGGTGACAGTTGAAGGATTTGGCACTCTCAGAGAAACATAATCTTTTGGGCAAGCACAAATCAATCTGCACTTTCGTAAAAAAGCTGCCGCAAACCACAGGAAAAGCTACCCTCCTTCGAGCCGGATTTGAACCAGCGACCTAAGGATTGCTGCAATTTCACCTACAGTCCTCCGCTCTACCAACTGAGCTATCGAAGGTGACAGTTAAAAAGCAATGCCGATCCCTTAGATTCAATATGGAGGGTCAGAAGTGATGCTGAATCACAGCTGCCCTTTTATAGCTTGACATGCAGAGATTGGCTGATCCATGGAGATGCTGGGGATTGAACCCAGGGCCTCATACATGCAAAGCATGCGCTCTACCACTGAGCTACATCCCCTCAGCTGGAAAGTATTTGCATATGGAGATAGTGAAAAAGAGCGCAGAGGGAAATTAATGTTGTTTAGCCCCTTCATGGAGTTGGGTTTCAGACCTGTCCCTGTTGGTCTAGTGGTTAGGATTAGGTGCTCTCACCGCCGCGGCCCGGGTTAGATTCCCGGTCAGGGAATGTAACACCTTTGGGAAAACACAACGCAAACATCTCATATGTCTAAAAAGTTGGCACAAGCCACAGAAATTCTTACCCCCCTTTGAGCCAGTGACCTCAGGATTCTTGCAATTTCACCTACAGTCCTTTTGCTCTACCAACTGAGCTATCGAAGGTGACAGTTGAAGGATTTGGCACTCTCAGAGAAACATAATCTTTTGGGCAAGCACAAATCAATCTGCACTTTCGTAAAAAAGTTGCCGCAAACCACAGGAAAAGCTACCCTCCTTCGAGCCGGATTTGAACCAGCGACCTAAGGATTGCTGCAATTTCACCTACAGTCCTCCGCTCTACCAACTGAGCTATCGAAGGTGACAGTTAAAAAGCAATGCCGATCCCTTAGATTCAATATGGAGGGTCAGAAGTGATGCTGAATCACAGCTGCCCTTTTATAGCTTGACATGCAGAGATTTGCTGATCCATGGAGATGCTGGGGATTGAACCCAGGGCCTCATACATGCAAAGCATGCGCTCTACCACTGAGCTACATCCCCTCAGCTGGAAAGTAGTTGCATATGGAGATAGTGAAAAAGAGCGCAGAGGGAAATTAATGTTGTTTAGCCCCTTCATGGAGTTGGGTTTCAGACCTGTCCCTGGTGGTCTAGTGGTTAGGATTAGGTGCTCTCACCGCTGCGGCCAGGGTTAGATTCCCGGTCAGGGAATGTAACACTTTTGGGAAAACACAACAAACATCTTATATGTCTAAAAAGTTGGCACAAGCCACAGAAATTCTTACCCCCCTTTGAGCCAGTGACCTCAGGATTCTTGCAATTTCACCTACAGTCCTTTTGCTCTACCAACTGAGCTATCGAAGGTGACAGTTGAAGGATTTGGCACTCTCAGAGAAACATAATCTTTTGGGCAAGCACAAATCAATCTGCACTTTCGTAAAAAAGCTGCCGCAAACCACAGGAAAAGCTACCGTCCTTCGAGCCGGATTTGAACCAGCGACCTAAGGATTGCTGCAATTTCACCTACAGTCCTCCGCTCTACCAACTGAGCTATCGAAGGTGACATTTAAAAAGCAATGCCGATCCCTTAGATTCAATATGGAGGGTCAGAAGTGATGCTGAATCACAGCTGCCCTTTTATAGCTTGACATGCAGAGATTGGCTGATCCATGGAGATGCTGGGGATTGAACCCAGGGCCTCATACATGCAAAGCATGCGCTCTACCACTGAGCTACATCCCCTCAGCTGGAAAGTATTTGCATATGGAGATAGTGAAAAAGAGCGCAGAGGGAAATTAATGTTGTTTAGCCCCTTCATGGAGTTGGGTTTCAGACCTGTCCCTGGTGGTCAAGTGGTTAGGATTAGGTGCTCTCACCGCCGCGGCCCGGGTTAGATTCCCGGTCAGGGAATGTAACACTTTTGGGAAAACACAACACAAACATCTCATATGTCTAAAAAGTTGGCACAAGCCACATACATTCTTACCCCCCTTTGAGCCAGTGACCTCAGGATTCTTGCAATTTCACCTACAGTCCTTTTGCTCTACCAACTGAGCTATCGAAGGTGACAGTTGAAGGATTTGGCACTCTCAGAGAAACATAATCTTTTGGGCAAGCACAAATCAATCTGCACTTTCGTAAAAAAGCTGCCGCAAACCACAGGAAAAGCTACCGTCCTTCGAGCCGGATTTGAACCAGCGACCTAAGGATTGCTGCAATTTCACCTACAGTCCTCCGCTCTACCAACTGAGCTATCGAAGGTGACAGTTTAAAAGCAATGCCGATCCCTTAGATTCAATATGGAGGGTCAGAAGTGATGCTGAATCACAGCTGCCCTTTTATAGCTTGACATGCAGAGATTGGCTGATCCATGGAGATGCTGGGGATTGAACCCAGGGCCTCATACATGCAAAGCATGCGCTCTACCACTGAGCTACATCCCCTCAGCTGGAAAGTAGTTGCATATGGAGATAGTGAAAAAGAGCGCAGAGGGAAATTAATGTTGTTTAGCCCCTTCATGGAGTTGGGTTTCAGACCTGTCCCTGGTGGTCTAGTGGTTAGGATTAGGTGCTCTCACCGCCAAGGCCAGGGTTCGATTCCCGGTCAGGGAATGTAACACCTTTGGGAAAACACAACGCAAACATCTCATATGTCTAAAAAGTTGGCACAAGCCACAGAAATTCTTACCCCCCTTTGAGCCAGTGACCTCAGGATTCTTGCAATTTCACCTACAGTCCTTTTGCTCTACCAACTGAGCTATCGAAGGTGACAGTTGAAGGATTTGGCACTCTCAGAGAAACATAATCTTTTGGGCAAGCACAAATCAATCTGCACTTTCGTAAAAAAGCTGCCGCAAACCACAGGAAAAGCTACCCTCCTTCGAGCCGGATTTGAACCAGCGACCTAAGGATTGCTGCAATTTCACCTACAGTCCTCCGCTCTACCAACTGAGCTATCGAAGGTGACAGTTAAAAAGCAATGCCGATCCCTTAGATTCAATATGGAGGGTCAGAAGTGATGCTGAATCACAGCTGCCCTTTTATAGCTTGACATGCAGAGATTGGCTGATCCATGGAGATGCTGGGGATTGAACCCAGGGCCTCATACATGCAAAGCATGCGCTCTACCACTGAGCTACATCCCCTCAGCTGGAAAGTATTTGCATATGGAGATAGTGAAAAAGAGCGCAGAGGGAAATTAATGTTGTTTAGCCCCTTCATGGAGTTGGGTTTCAGACCTGTCCCTGGTGGTCTAGTGGTTAGGATTAGGTGCTCTCACCGCCAAGGCCAGGGTTCGATTCCCGGTCAGGGAATGTAACACCTTTGGGAAAACACAACGCAAACATCTCATATGTCTAAAAAGTTGGCACAAGCCACAGAAATTCTTACCCCCCTTTGAGCCAGTGACCTCAGGATTCTTGCAATTTCACCTACAGTCCTTTTGCTCTACCAACTGAGCTATCGAAGGTGACAGTTGAAGGATTTGGCACTCTCAGAGAAACATAATCTTTTGGGCAAGCACAAATCAATCTGCACTTTCGTAAAAAAGCTGCCGCAAACCACAGGAAAAGCTACCCTCCTTCGAGCCGGATTTGAACCAGCGACCTAAGGATTGCTGCAATTTCACCTACAGTCCTCCGCTCTACCAACTGAGCTATCGAAGGTGACAGTTAAAAAGCAATGCCGATCCCTTAGATTCAATATGGAGGGTCAGAAGTGATGCTGAATCACAGCTGCCCTTTTATAGCTTGACATGCAGAGATTGGCTGATCCATGGAGATGCTGGGGATTGAACCCAGGGCCTCATACATGCAAAGCATGCGCTCTACCACTGAGCTACATCCCCTCAGCTGGAAAGTATTTGCATATGGAGATAGTGAAAAAGAGCGCAGAGGGAAATTAATGTTGTTTAGCCCCTTCATGGAGTTGGGTTTCAGACCTGTCCCTGGTGGTCTAGTGGTTAGGATTAGGTGCTCTCACCGCCGCGGCCCGGGTTAGATTCCCGGTCAGGGAATGTAACACTTTTGGGAAAACACAACACAAACATCTCATATGTCTAAAAAGTTGGCACAAGCCACATAAATTCTTACCCCCCTTTGAGCCAGTGACCTCAGGATTCTTGCAATTTCACCTACAGTCCTTTTGCTCTACCAACTGAGCTATCGAAGGTGACAGTTGAAGGATTTGGCACTCTCAGAGAAACATAATCTTTTGGGCAAGCACAAATCAATCTGCACTTTCGTAAAAAAGCTGCCGCAAACCACAGGAAAAGCTACCGTCCTTCGAGCCGGATTTGAACCAGCGACCTAAGGATTGCTGCAATTTCACCTACAGTCCTCCGCTCTACCAACTGAGCTATCGAAGGTGACAGATTAAAAGCAATGCCGATCCCTTAGATTCAATATGGAGGGTCAGAAGTGATGCTGAATCACAGCTGCCCTTTTATAGCTTGACATGCAGAGATTGGCTGATCCATGGAGATGCTGGGGATTGAACCCAGGGCCTCATACATGCAAAGCATGCGCTCTACCACTGAGCTACATCCCCTCAGCTGGAAAGTAGTTGCATATGGAGATAGTGAAAAAGAGCGCAGAGGGAAATTAATGTTGTTTAGCCCCTTCATGGAGTTGGGTTTCAGACCTGTCCCTGGTGGTCTAGTGGTTAGGATTAGGTGCTCTCACAGCCAAGGCCAGGGTTCGATTCCCGGTCAGGGAATGTAACACCTTTGGGAAAACACAACGCAAACATCTCATATGTCTAAAAAGTTGGCACAAGCCACAGAAATTCTTACCCCCCTTTGAGCCAGTGACCTCAGGATTCTTGCAATTTCACCTACAGTCCTTTTGCTCTACCAACTGAGCTATCGAAGGTGACAGTTGAAGGATTTGGCACTCTCAGAGAAACATAATCTTTTGGGCAAGCACAAATCAATCTGCACTTTCGTAAAAAAGCTGCCGCAAACCACAGGAAAAGCTACCCTCCTTCGAGCCGGATTTGAACCAGCGACCTAAGGATTGCTGCAATTTCACCTACAGTCCTCCGCTCTACCAACTGAGCTATCGAAGGTGACAGTTAAAAAGCAATGCCGATCCCTTAGATTCAATATGGAGGGTCAGAAGTGATGCTGAATAACAGCTGCCCTTTTATAGCTTGACATGCAGAGATTGGCTGATCCATGGAGATGCTGGGGATTGAACCCAGGGCCTCATACATGCAAAGCATGCGCTCTACCACTGAGCTACATCCCCTCAGCTGGAAAGTATTTGCATATGGAGATAGTGAAAAAGAGCTCAGAGGGAAATTAATGTTGTTTAGCCCCTTCATGGAGTTGGGTTTCAGACCTGTCCCTGGTGGTCTAGTGGTTAGGATTAGGTGCTCTCACCGCCGCGGCCTGGGTTAGATTCCCGGTCAGGGAATGTAACACTTTTGGGAAAACACAACACAAACATCTCATATGTCTAAAAAGTTGGCACAAGCCACATAAATTCTTACCCCCCTTTGAGCCAGTGACCTCAGGATTCTTGCAATTTCACCTACAGTCCTTTTGCTCTACCAACTGAGCTATCGAAGGTGACAGTTGAAGGATTTGGCACTCTCAGAGAAACATAATCTTTTGGGCAAGCACAAATCAATCTGCACTTTCGTAAAAAAGCTGCCGCAAACCACAGGAAAAGCTACCGTCCTTCGAGCCGGATTTGAACCAGCGACCTAAGGATTGCTGCAATTTCACCTACAGTCCTCTGCTCTACCAACTGAGCTATCGAAGGTGACAGTTAAAAAGCAATGCCGATCCCTTAGATTCAATATGGAGGGTCAGAAGTGATGCTGAATCACAGCTGCCCTTTTATAGCTTGACATGCAGAGATTGGCTGATCCATGGAGATGCTGGGGATTGAACCCAGGGCCTCATACATGCAAAGCATGCGCTCTACCACTGAGCTACATCCCCTCAGCTGGAAAGTAGTTGCATATGGAGATAGTGAAAAAGAGCGCAGAGGGAAATTAATGTTGTTTAGCCCCTTCATGGAGTTGGGTTTCAGACCTGTCCCTGGTGGTCTAGTGGTTAGGATTAGGTGCTCTCACCGCCAAGGCCAGGGATCGATTCCTGGTCAGGGAATGTAACACCTTTGGGAAAACACAACGCAAACATCTCATATGTCTAAAAAGTTGGCACAAGCCACAGAAATTCTTACCCCCCTTTGAGCCAGTGACCTCAGGATTCTTGCAATTTCACCTACAGTCCTTTTGCTCTACCAACTGAGCTATCGAAGGTGACAGTGGAAGGATTTGGCACTCTCAGAGAAACATAATCTTTTGGGCAAGCACAAATCAATCTGCACTTTCGTAAAAAAGTTGCCGCAAACCACAGGAAAAGCTACCCTCCTTCGAGCCGGATTTGAACCAGCGACCTAAGGATTGCTGCAATTTCACCTACAGTCCTCCGCTCTACCAACTGAGCTATCGAAGGTGACAGTTACAAAGCAATGCCGATCCCTTAGATTCAATATGGAGGGTCAGAAGTGATGCTGAATCACAGCTGCCCTTTTATAGCTTGACATGCAGAGATTGGCTGATCCATGGAGATGCTGGGGATTGAACCCAGGGCCTCATACATGCAAAGCATGCGCTCTACCACTGAGCTACATCCCCTCAGCTGGAAAGTAGATGCATATGGAGATAGTGAAAAAGAGAGCAGAGGGAAATTAATGTTGTTTAGCCCCTTCATGGAGTTGGGTTTCAGACCTGTCCCTGGTGGTCTAGTGGTTAGGATTCGGTGCTCTCACCGCCTCGGCCAGGGTTCGATTCCAGGTCAGGGAATGTAACACTTTTGGTAAAACACAACGCAAACATCTCATATGTCTAAAAAGTTGGCACAAGCCACATAAAATCTTACACCCCTTTGAGCCAGTGACCTCAGGATTCTTGCAATTTCACCTACAGTCCTTTTGCTCTACCAACTGAGCTATTGAAGGTGACAGTTGAAGGATTTGGCACTCTCAGAGAAACATAATATTTTGGGCAAGCACAAATCAATCTGCACTTTCGTAAAAAAGCTGCCGCAAACCACAGGAAAAGCTACCGTCCTTCGAGCCGGATCTGAACCAGCGACCTAAGGATTGCTGCAATTTCACCTACAGTCCTCTGCTCTGCCAACTGAGCTATCGAAGGTGACAGTTAAAAAGCAATGCCGATCCCTTAGATTCAATATGGAGGGTCAGAAGTGATGCTGAATCACAGCTGCCCTTTTATAGCTTGACATGCAGAGATTGGCTGATCCATGGAGATGCTGGGGATTGAACCCAGGGCCTCATACATGCAAAGCATGCGCTCTACCACTGAGCTACATCCCCTCAGCTGGAAAGTAGTTGCATATGGAGATAGTGAAAAAGAGCGCAGAGGGAAATTAATGTTGTTTAGCCCCTTCATGGAGTTGGGTTTCAGACCTGTCCCTGGTGGTCTAGTGGTTAGGATTAGGTGCTCTCACCGCCGTGGCCTTGGTTCGATTCCCGGTCAGGGAATGTAACACTTTTGGGAAAACACAACGCAAACATCTCATATGTCTAAAAAGTTGGCACAAGCCACAGAAATTCTTACACCCCTTTGAGCCAGTGACCTCAGGATTCTTGCAATTTCACCTACAGTCCTTTTGCTCTACCAACTGAGCTATCGAAGGTGACAGTTGAAGGATTTGGCACTCTCAGAGAAACATAATATTTTGGGCAAGCACAAATCAATCTGCACTTTCGTAAAAAAGCTGCCGCAAACCACAGGAAAAGCTACCGTCCTTCGAGCCGGATCTGAACAAGCGACCTAAGGATTGCTGCAATTTCACCTACAGTCCTCTGCTCTACCAACTGAGCTATCGAAGGTGACAGTTAAAAAGCAATGCCGATCCCTTAGATTCAATATGGAGGGTCAGAAGTGATGCTGAATCACAGCTGCACTTTTATAGCTTGACATGCAGAGATTGGCTTATCCATGGAGATGCTGGGGATTGAACCCAGGGCCTCATACATGCAAAGCATGCGCTCTACCACTGAGCTACATCCCCTCAGCTGGAAAGTAGTTGCATATGGAGATAGTGAAAAAGAGCGCAGAGGGAAATTAATGTTGTTTAGCCCCTTCATGGAGTTGGGTTTCAGACCTGTCCCTGGTGGTCTAGTGGTTAGGATTAGGTGCTCTCACCGCCAAGGCCAGGGTTCGATTCCCGGTCAGGGAATGTAACACCTTTGGGAAAACACAACGCAAACATCTCATATGTCTAAAAAGTTGGCACAAGCCACAGAAATTCTTACCCCCCTTTGAGCCAGTGACCTCAGGATTCTTGCAATTTCACCTACAGTCCTTTTGCTCTACCAACTGAGCTATCGAAGGTGACAGTTGAAGGATTTGGCACTCTCAGAGAAACATAATCTTTTGGGCAAGCACAAATCAATCTGCACTTTCGTAAAAAAGTTGCCGCAAACCACAGGAAAAGCTACCCTCCTTCGAGCCGGATTTGAAACAGCGACCTAAGGATTGCTGCAATTTCACCTACAGTCCTCCGCTCTACCAACTGAGCTATCGAAGGTGACAGTTAAAAAGCAATGCCGATCCCTTAGATTCAATATGGAGGGTCAGAAGTGATGCTGAATCACAGCTGCCCTTTTATAGCTTGACATGCAGAGATTGGCTGATCCATGGAGATGCTGGGGATTGAACCCAGGGCCTCATACATGCAAAGCATGCGCTCTACCACTGAGCTACATCCCCTCAGCTGGAAAGTAGTTGCATATGGAGATAGTGAAAAAGAGCGCAGAGGGAAATTAATGTTGTTTAGCCCCTTCATGGAGTTGGGTTTCAGACCTGTCCCTGGTGGTCTAGTGGTTAGGATTAGGTGCTCTTACCGCCTCGGCCAGGGTTCGATTCCCGGTCAGGGAATGTAACACCTTTGGGAAAACACAACGCAAACATCTCATATGTCTAAAAAGTTGGCACAAGCCACAGAAATTCTTACCCCCCTTTGAGCCAGTGACCTCAGGATTCTTGCAATTTCACCTACAGTCCTTTTGCTCTACCAACTGAGCTATCGAAGGTGACAGTTGAAGGATTTGGCACTCTCAGAGAAACATAATCTTTTGGGCAAGCACAAATCAATCTGCACTTTCGTAAAAAAGTTGCCGCAAACCACAGGAAAAGCTACCCTCCTTCGAGCCAGATTTGAACCAGCGACCTAAGGATTGCTGCAATTTCACCTACAGTCCTCCGCTCTACCAACTGAGCTATCGAAGGTGACAGTTACAAAGCAATGCCGATCCCATAGATTCAATATGGAGGGTCAGAAGTGATGCTGAATCACAGCTGCCCTTTTATAGCTTGACATGCAGAGATTGGCTGATCCATGGAGATGCTGGGGATTGAACCCAGGGCCTCATACATGCAAAGCATGCGCTCTACCACTGAGCTACATCCCCTAAGCTGGAAAGTAGATGCATATGGAGATAGTGAAAAAGATAGCAGAGGGAAATTAATGTTGTTTAGCCCCTTCATGGAGTTGGGTTTCAGACCTGTCCCTGGTGGTCTAGTGGTTAGGATTCGGCGCTCTCACTGCCGCGGCCAGGGTTAGATTCCCGGTCAGGGAATGTAACACTTTTGGGAAAACACAACAAACATCTTATATGTCTAAAAAGTTGGCACAAGCCACAGAAATTCTTACCCCCCTTTGAGCCAGTGACCTCAGGATTCTTGCAATTTCACCTACAGTCCTTTTGCTCTACCAACTGAGCTATCGAAGGTGACAGTTGAAGGATTTGGCACTCTCAGAGAAACATAATCTTTTGGGCAAGCACAAATCAATCTGCACTTTCGTAAAAAAGCTGCCGCAAACCACAGGAAAAGCTACCCTCCTTCGAGCCGGATTTGAACCAGCGACCTAAGGATTGCTGCAATTTCACCTACAGTCCTCCGCTCTACCAACTGAGCTATCGAAGGTGACAGTTACAAAGCAATGCCGATCCCTTAGATTCAATATGGAGGGTCAGAAGTGATGCTGAATCACAGCTGCCCTTTTATAGCTTGACATGCAGAGATTGGCTGATCCATGGAGATGCTGGGGATTGAACCCAGGGCCTCATACATGCAAAGCATGCGCTCTACCACTGAGCTACATCCCCTCAGCTGGAAAGTAGATGCATATGGAGATAGTGAAAAAGAGAGCAGAGGGAAATTAATGTTGTTTAGCCCCTTCATGGAGTTGGGTTTCAGACCTGTCCCTGGTGGTCTAGTGGTTAGGATTCGGTGCTCTCACCGCCTCGGCCAGGGTTCGATTCCAGGTCAGGGAATGTAACACTTTTGGTAAAACACAACGCAAACATCTCATATGTCTAAAAAGTTGGCACAAGCCACATAAAATCTTACACCCCTTTGAGCCAGTGACCTCAGGATTCTTGCAATTTCACCTACAGTCCTTTTGCTCTACCAACTGAGCTATTGAAGGTGACAGTTGAAGGATTTGGCACTCTCAGAGAAACATAATATTTTGGGCAAGCACAAATCAATCTGCACTTTCGTAAAAAAGCTGCCGCAAACCACAGGAAAAGCTACCGTCCTTCGAGCCGGATCTGAACCAGCGACCTAAGGATTGCTGCAATTTCACCTACAGTCCTCTGCTCTGCCAACTGAGCTATCGAAGGTGACAGTTAAAAAGCAATGCCGATCCCTTAGATTCAATATGGAGGGTCAGAAGTGATGCTGAATCACAGCTGCCCTTTTATAGCTTGACATGCAGAGATTGGCTGATCCATGGAGATGCTGGGGATTGAACCCAGGGCCTCATACATGCAAAGCATGCGCTCTACCACTGAGCTACATCCCCTCAGCTGGAAAGTAGTTGCATATGGAGATAGTGAAAAAGAGCGCAGAGGGAAATTAATGTTGTTTAGCCCCTTCATGGAGTTGGGTTTCAGACCTGTCCCTGGTGGTCTAGTGGTTAGGATTAGGTGCTCTCACCGCCGTGGCCTTGGTTCGATTCCCGGTCAGGGAATGTAACACTTTTGGGAAAACACAACGCAAACATCTCATATGTCTAAAAAGTTGGCACAAGCCACAGAAATTCTTACACCCCTTTGAGCCAGTGACCTCAGGATTCTTGCAATTTCACCTACAGTCCTTTTGCTCTACCAACTGAGCTATCGAAGGTGACAGTTGAAGGATTTGGCACTCTCAGAGAAACATAATATTTTGGGCAAGCACAAATCAATCTGCACTTTCGTAAAAAAGCTGCCGCAAACCACAGGAAAAGCTACCGTCCTTCGAGCCGGATCTGAACAAGCGACCTAAGGATTGCTGCAATTTCACCTACAGTCCTCTGCTCTACCAACTGAGCTATCGAAGGTGACAGTTAAAAAGCAATGCCGATCCCTTAGATTCAATATGGAGGGTCAGAAGTGATGCTGAATCACAGCTGCACTTTTATAGCTTGACATGCAGAGATTGGCTGATCCATGGAGATGCTGGGGATTGAACCCAGGGCCTCATACATGCAAAGCATGCGCTCTACCACTGAGCTACATCCCCTCAGCTGGAAAGTAGTTGCATATGGAGATAGTGAAAAAGAGCGCAGAGGGAAATTAATGTTGTTTAGCCCCTTCATGGAGTTGGGTTTCAGACCTGTCCCTGGTGGTCTAGTGGTTAGGATTAGGTGCTCTCACCGCCAAGGCCAGGGTTCGATTCCCGGTCAGGGAATGTAACACCTTTGGGAAAACACAACGCAAACATCTCATATGTCTAAAAAGTTGGCACAAGCCACAGAAATTCTTACCCCCCTTTGAGCCAGTGACCTCAGGATTCTTGCAATTTCACCTACAGTCCTTTTGCTCTACCAACTGAGCTATCGAAGGTGACAGTTGAAGGATTTGGCACTCTCAGAGAAACATAATCTTTTGGGCAAGCACAAATCAATCTGCACTTTCGTAAAAAAGTTGCCGCAAACCACAGGAAAAGCTACCCTCCTTCGAGCCGGATTTGAAACAGCGACCTAAGGATTGCTGCAATTTCACCTACAGTCCTCCGCTCTACCAACTGAGCTATCGAAGGTGACAGTTAAAAAGCAATGCCGATCCCTTAGATTCAATATGGAGGGTCAGAAGTGATGCTGAATCACAGCTGCCCTTTTATAGCTTGACATGCAGAGATTGGCTGATCCATGGAGATGCTGGGGATTGAACCCAGGGCCTCATACATGCAAAGCATGCGCTCTACCACTGAGCTACATCCCCTCAGCTGGAAAGTAGTTGCATATGGAGATAGTGAAAAAGAGCGCAGAGGGAAATTAATGTTGTTTAGCCCCTTCATGGAGTTGGGTTTCAGACCTGTCCCTGGTGGTCTAGTGGTTAGGATTAGGTGCTCTTACCGCCTCGGCCAGGGTTCGATTCCCGGTCAGGGAATGTAACACCTTTGGGAAAACACAACGCAAACATCTCATATGTCTAAAAAGTTGGCACAAGCCACAGAAATTCTTACCCCCCTTTGAGCCAGTGACCTCAGGATTCTTGCAATTTCACCTACAGTCCTTTTGCTCTACCAACTGAGCTATCGAAGGTGACAGTTGAAGGATTTGGCACTCTCAGAGAAACATAATCTTTTGGGCAAGCACAAATCAATCTGCACTTTCGTAAAAAAGTTGCCGCAAACCACAGGAAAAGCTACCCTCCTTCGAGCCAGATTTGAACCAGCGACCTAAGGATTGCTGCAATTTCACCTACAGTCCTCCGCTCTACCAACTGAGCTATCGAAGGTGACAGTTACAAAGCAATGCCGATCCCATAGATTCAATATGGAGGGTCAGAAGTGATGCTGAATCACAGCTGCCCTTTTATAGCTTGACATGCAGAGATTGGCTGATCCATGGAGATGCTGGGGATTGAACCCAGGGCCTCATACATGCAAAGCATGCGCTCTACCACTGAGCTACATCCCCTAAGCTGGAAAGTAGATGCATATGGAGATAGTGAAAAAGATAGCAGAGGGAAATTAATGTTGTTTAGCCCCTTCATGGAGTTGGGTTTCAGACCTGTCCCTGGTGGTCTAGTGGTTAGGATTCGGCGCTCTCACTGCCGCGGCCAGGGTTAGATTCCCGGTCAGGGAATGTAACACTTTTGGGAAAACACAACAAACATCTTATATGTCTAAAAAGTTGGCACAAGCCACAGAAATTCTTACCCCCCTTTGAGCCAGTGACCTCAGGATTCTTGCAATTTCACCTACAGTCCTTTTGCTCTACCAACTGAGCTATCGAAGGTGACAGTTGAAGGATTTGGCACTCTCAGAGAAACATAATCTTTTGGGCAAGCACAAATCAATCTGCACTTTCGTAAAAAAGCTGCCGCAAACCACAGGAAAAGCTACCCTCCTTCGAGCCGGATTTGAACCAGCGACCTAAGGATTGCTGCAATTTCACATACAGTCCTCCGCTCTACCAACTGAGCTATCGAAGGTGACAGTTACAAAGCAATGCCGATCCCATAGATTCAATATGGAGGGTCAGAAGTGATGCTGAATCACAGCTGCCCTTTTATAGCTTGACATGCAGAGATTGGCTGATCCATGGAGATGCTGGGGATTGAACCCAGGGCCTCATACATGCAAAGCATGCGCTCTACCACTGAGCTACATCCCCTAATCTGGAAACTAGTTGCATATGGAGATAGTGAAAAAGAGAGCAGAGAGAAATTAATGTTGTTTAGCCCCTTCATGGAGTTGGGTTTCAGACCTGTCCCTGGTGGTCTAGTGGTTAGGATTCGGCGCTCTCACCGCCACGCCCGGGTTAGATTCCCGGTCAGGGAATGTAACACTTTTGGGAAAACACAACACAAACATCTCATATGTCTAAAAAGTTGGCACAAGCCACATAAATTCTTACCCACCTTTGAGCCAGTGACCTCAGGATTCTTGCAATTTCACCTACAGACCTTTTGCTCTACCAACTGAGCTATCGAAGGTGACAGTTGAAGGATTTGGCACTCTCAGAGAAACATAATCTTTTGGGCAAGCACAAATCAATCTGCACTTTCGTAGGAAAGCTGCCGCAAACCACAGGAAAAGCTACCCTCCTTCGAGCCGGATTTGAACCAGCGACCTAAGGATTGCTGCAATTTCACCTACAGTCCTCCGCCCTACCAACTGAGCTATCGAAGGTGACAGTTAAAAAGCAATGCCGATCCCTTAGATTCAATATGGAGGGTCAGAAGTGATGCTGAATCACAGCTGCCCTTTTATAGCTTGACATGCAGAGATTGGCTGATCCATGGAGATGCTGGGGATTGAACCCAGGGCCTCATACATGCAAAGCATGCGCTCTACCACTGAGCTACATCCCCTCAGCTGGAAAGTAGTTGCATATGGAGATAGTGAAAAAGAGAGCAGAGGGAAATTAATGTTGTTTAGCCCCTTCATGGAGTTGGGTTTCAGACCTGTCCCTGGTTGTCTAGTGGTTAGGATTCGGTGCTCTCACCGCCGCGGCCCGGGTTCGATTCCCGGTCAGGGAATGTAACACTTTTGGGAAAACACAACGCAAACATCTCATATGTCTAAAAAGTTGGCACAAGCCACAGAAATTCTTACCCCCCTTTGAGCCAGTGACCTCAGGATTCTTGCAATTTCACCTACAGTCCTTTTGCTCTACCAACTGAGCTATCGAAGGTGACAGTTGAAGGATTTGGCACTCTCAGAGAAACATAATCTTTTGGGCAAGCAAAAATCAATCTGCACTTTCGTAAAAAAGTTGCCGCAAACCTACCCTCCTTCAAGCCGGATTTGAACCAGCGACCTAAGGATTGCTGCAATTTCACCTACAGTCCTCCACTCTACCAACTGAGCTATCGAAGGTGACAGTTACAAAGCAATGTAGATCCCATAGATTCAATATGGAGGGTCAGAAGTGATGCTGAATCACAGCTGCCCTTTTATAGCTTGACATGCAGAGATTGGCTGATCCATGGAGATGCTGGGGATTGAACCCAGGGCCTCATACATGCAAAGCATGCGCTCTACCACTGAGCTACATCCCCTAATCTGGAAAGTAGTTGCATATGGAGATAGTGAAAAAGAGAGCAGAGAGAAATTAATGTTGTTTATCCCCTTCATGGAGTTGGGTTTCAGACCTGTCCCTGGTGGTCTAGTGGTTAGGATTCGGCGCTCTCACCGCCACGGCCCGGGTTAGATTCCCGGTCAGGGAATGTAACACTTTTGGGAAAACACAATGCAAACATCTCATATGTCTAAAAAGTTGGCACAAGCCACAGAAATTCTTAACCCCCTTTGAACCAGTGACCTCAGGATTCTTGCAATTTCACCTACAGTCCTCCGCTCTACCAACTGAGCTATCGAAGGTGACAGTTGAAGGATTTGGCACTCTCAGAGAAACATAATCTTTTGGGCAAGCACAAATCAATCTGCACTTTCGTAAAAAAGCTGCCGCAAACCACAGGAAAAGCTACCCTCCTTCGAGCCGGATTTGAACCAGCGACCTAAGGATTGCTGCAATTTCACCTACAGTCCTCCGCTCTACCAACTGAGCTATCGAAGGTGACAGTTAAAAAGCAATGCCGATCCCTTAGATTCAATATGGAGGGTCAGAAGTGATGCTGAATCACAGCTGCCCTTTTATAGCTTGACATGCAGAGATTGGCTGATCCATGGAGATGCTGGGGATTGAACCCAGGGCCTCATACATGCAAAGCATGCGCTCTACCACTGAGCTACATCCCCTCAGCTGGAAAGTAGTTGCATATGGAGATAGTGAAAAAGAGAGCAGAGGGAAATTAATGTTGTTTAGCCCCTTCATGGAGTTGGGTTTCAGACCTGTCCCTGGTGGTCTAGTGGTTAGGATTCGGCGCTCTCACCGCCGCGGCCCGGGTTCGATTCCCGGTCAGGGAATGTAACACTTTTGGGAAAACACAACGCAAACATCTCATATGTCTAAAAAGTTGGCACAAGCCACAGAAATTCTTACCCCCCTTTGAGCCTGTGACCTCAGGATTCTTGCAATTTCACCTACAGTCCTTTTGCTCTACCAACTGAGCTATCAAAGGTGACAGTTGAAGGATTTGGCACTCTCAGAGAAACATAATCTTTTGGGCAAGCACAAATCAATCTGCACTTTCATAAAAAAGCTGCCGCAAACCACAGGAAAAGCTACCCTCCTTCGAGCCGGATTTGAACCAGCGACCTAAGGATTGCTGCAATTTCACCTACAGTCCTCCGCTCTACCAACTGAGCTATCGAAGGTGACAGTTAAAAAGCAATGCCGATCCCTTAGATTCAATATGGAGGGTCAGAAGTGATGCTGAATCACAGCAGCCCTTTTATAGCTTGACATGCAGAGATTGGCTGATCCATGGAGATGCTGGGGATTGAACCCAGGGCCTCATACATGCAAAGCATGCGCTCTACCACTGAGCTACATCCCCTCAGCTGGAAAGTAGTTGCATATGGAGATAGTGAAAAAGAGAGCAGAGGGAAATTAATGTTGTTTAGCCCCTTCATGGAGTTGGGTTTCAGACCTGTCCCTGGTGGTCTAGTGGTTAGGATTCGGCGCTCTCACCGCCGCGGCCTGCGTTCGATTCCCGGTCAGGGAATGTAACACTTTTGGGAAAACACAACGCAAACATCTCATATGTCTAAAAAGTTGGCAGAAGCCACTGAAATTCTTAACCCCCTTTGAGCCAGTGACCTCAGGATTCTTGCAATTTCACCTACAGTCCTCCGCTCTACCAACTGAGCTATCGAAGGTGACAGTTAAAAAGCAATGCCGATCCCTTAGATTCAAAATGGAGGGTCAGAAGTGATGCTGAATCACAGCTGCCCTTTTATAGCTTGACATGCAGAGATTGGCTGATCCATGGAGATGCAGGGGATTGAACCCAGGGCCTCATACATGCAAAGCATGCGCTCTACCACTGAGCTACATCCCCTCAGCTGGAAAGTAGTTGCATATGGAGATAGTGAAAAAGAGAGCAGAGGGAAATTAATGTTGTTTAGCCCCTTCATGGAGTTGGGTTTCAGACCTGTCCCTGGTGGTCTAGTGGT
>NC_140006.1:43543380-43548380 GCF_964263955.1 Coregonus lavaretus | reverse complement strand
AAGGTGACAGTTAAAAAGCAATGCCGATCCCTTAGATTCAATATGGAGGGTCAGAAGTGATGCTGAATCACAGCTGCCCTTTTATAGCTTGACATGCAGAGATTGGCTGATCCATGGAGATGCTGGGGATTGAACCCAGGGCCTCATACATGCAAAGCATGCGCTCTACCACTGAGCTACATCCCCTCAGCTGGAAAGTAGTTGCATATGGAGATAGTGAAAAAGAGAGCAGAGGGAAATTAATGTTGTTTAGCCCCTTCATGGAGTTGGGTTTCAGACCTGTCCCTGGTGGTCTAGTGGTTAGGATTCGGCGCTCTCACCGCCGCGGCCTGCGTTCGATTCCCGGTCAGGGAATGTAACACTTTTGGGAAAACACAACGCAAACATCTCATATGTCTAAAAAGTTGGCACAAGCCACAGAAATTCTTAACCCCCTTTGAGCCAGTGACCTCAGGATTCTTGCAATTTCACCTACAGTCCTCCGCTCTAACAACTGAGCTATCGAAGGTGACAGTTAAAAAGCAATGCCGATCCCTTAGATTCAATATGGAGGGTCAGAAGTGATGCTGAATCACAGCTGCCCTTTTATAGCTTGACATGCAGAGATTGGCTGATCCATGGAGATGCTGGGGATTGAACCCAGGGCCTCATACATGCAAAGCATGCGCTCTACCACTGAGCTACATCCCCTCAGCTGGAAAGTAGTTGCATATGGAGATAGTGAAAAAGAGAGCAGACGGAAATTAATGTTGTTTAGCCCCTTCATGGAGTTGGGTTTCAGACCTGTCCCTGGTGGTCTAGTGGTTAGGATTTGGCGCTCTCACCGCCGCGGCCTGCGTTCGATTCCCGGTCAGGGAATGTAACACTTTTGGGAAAACACAACGCAAACATCTCATATGTCTAAAAAGTTGGCACAAGCCACAGAAATTCTTAACCCCCTTTGAGCCAGTGACCTCAGGATTCTTGCAATTTCACCTACAGTCCTCCGCTCTAACAACTGAGCTATCGAAGGTGACAGTTAAAAAGCAATGCCGATCCCTTAGATTCAATATGGAGGGCCAGAAGTGATGCTGAATCACAGCTGCCCTTTTATAGCTTGTTTTCATGGAGTTGGGTTTCAGACCTGTCCCTGGTGGTCTAGTGGTTAGGATTCGGCGCTCTCACCGCCGCGGCCCGGGTTCGATTCCCGGTCAGGGAATGTAACACTTTTGGGAAAACACAACGCAAACATCTCATATGTCTAAAAAGTTGGCACAAGCCACAGAAATTCTTAACCCCCTTTGAGCCAGTGACCTCAGGATTCTTGCAATTTCACCTACAGTCCTCCGCTCTAACAACTGAGCTATCGAAGGTGACAGTTGAAGGATTTGGCACTCTCAGAGAAACATAATCTTTTGGGCAAGCACAAATCAATCTGCACTTTCGTAAAAAAGCTGCCGCAAACCACAGGAAAAGCTACCCTCCTTCGAGCCGGATTTGAACCAGCGACCTAAGGATTGCTGCAATTTCACCTACAGTCCTCCGCTCTACCAACTGAGCTATCGAAGGTGACAGTTAAAAAGCAATGCCGATCCCTTAGATTCAATATGGAGGGTCAGAAGTGATGCTGAATCACAGCTGCCCTTTTATAGCTTGACATGCAGAGATTGGCTGATCCATGGAGATGCTGGGGATTGAACCCAGGGCCTCATACATGCAAAGCATGCGCTCTACCACTGAGCTACATCCCCTCAGCTGGAAAGTAGTTGCATATGGAGATAGTGAAAAAGAGAGCAGAGGGAAATTAATGTTGTTTAGCCCCTTCATGGAGTTGGGTTTCAGACCTGTCCCTGGTGGTCTAGTGGTTAGGATTCGGCGCTCTCACCGCCGCGGCCTGCGTTCGATTCCCGGTCAGGGAATGTAACACTTTTGGGAAAACACAACGCAAACATCTCATATGTCTAAAAAGTTGGCAAAAGCCACAGAAATTCTTAACCCCCTTTGAGCCAGTGACCTCAGGATTCTTGCAATTTCACCTACAGTCCTTTTGCTCTAACAACTGAGCTATCGAAGGTGACAGTTGAAGGATTTGGCACTCTCAGAGAAACATAATCTTTTGGGCAAGCACAAATCAATCTGCACTTTCGTAAAAAAGCTGCCGCAAACCACAGGAAAAGCTACCCTCCTTCGAGCCGGATTTGAACCAGCGACCTAAGGATTGCTGCAATTTCACCTACAGTCCTCCGCTCTACCAACTGAGCTATCGAAGGTGACAGTTAAAAAGCAATGCCGATCCCTTAGATTCAATATGGAGGGTCAGAAGTGATTCTGAATCACAGCTGCCCTTTTATAGCTTGACATGCAGAGATTGGCTGATCCATGGAGATGCTGGGGATTGAACCCAGGGCCTCATACATGCAAAGCATGCGCTCTACCACTGAGCTACATCCCCTCAGCTGGAAAGTAGTTGCATATGGAGATAGTGAAAAAGAGAGCAGAGGGAAATTAATGTTGTTTAGCCCCTTCATGGAGTTGGGTTTCAGACCTGTCCCTGGTGGTCTAGTGGTTAGGATTTGGCGCTCTCACCGCCGCGGCCCGGGTTCGATTCCCGGTCAGGGAATGTAACACTTTTGGGAAAACACAACGCAAACATCTCATATGTCTAAAAAGTTGGCACAAGCCACAGAAATTTTTAACCCCCTTTGAGCCAGTGACCTCATGATTCTTGCAATTTCACCTACAGTCCTCCGCTCTAACAACTGAGCTATCGAAGGTGACAGTTAAAAAGCAATGCCGATCCCTTAGATTCAATATGGAGGGTCAGAAGTGATGCTGAATCACAGCTGCCCTTTTATAGCTTGACATGCAGAGATTGGCTGATCCATGGAGATGCTGGGGATTGAACCCAGGGCCTCATACATGCAAAGCATGCGCTCTACCACTGAGCTACATCCCCTCAGCTGGAAAGTAGTTGCATATGGAGATAGTGAAAAAGAGAGCAGACGGAAATTAATGTTGTTTAGCCCCTTCATGGAGTTGGGTTTCAGACCTGTCCCTGGTGGTCTAGTGGTTAGGATTCGGCGCTCTCACCGCCGCGGCCTGCGTTCGATTCCCGGTCAGGGAATGTAACACTTTTGGGAAAACACAACGCAAACATCTCATATGTCTAAAAAGTTGGCAAAAGCCACAGAAATTCTTAACCCCCTTTGAGCCAGTGACCTCAGGATTCTTGCAATTTCACCTACAGTCCTTTTGCTCTAACAACTGAGCTATCGAAGGTGACAGTTGAAGGATTTGGCACTCTCAGAGAAACATAATCTTTTGGGCAAGCACAAATCAATCTGCACTTTCGTAAAAAAGCTGCCGCAAACCACAGGAAAAGCTACCCTCCTTCGAGCCGGATTTGAACCAGCGACCTAAGGATTGCTGCAATTTCACCTACAGTCCTCCGCTCTACCAACTGAGCTATCGAAGGTGACAGTTAAAAAGCAATGCCGATCCCTTAGATTCAATATGGAGGGTCAGAAGTGATTCTGAATCACAGCTGCCCTTTTATAGCTTGACATGCAGAGATTGGCTGATCCATGGAGATGCTGGGGATTGAACCCAGGGCCTCATACATGCAAAGCATGCGCTCTACCACTGAGCTACATCCCCTCAGCTGGAAAGTAGTTGCATATGGAGATAGTGAAAAAGAGAGCAGAGGGAAATTAATGTTGTTTAGCCCCTTCATGGAGTTGGGTTTCAGACCTGTCCCTGGTGGTCTAGTGGTTAGGATTTGGCGCTCTCACCGCCGCGGCCCGGGTTCGATTCCCGGTCAGGGAATGTAACACTTTTGGGAAAACACAACGCAAACATCTCATATGTCTAAAAAGTTGTCACAAGCCACAGAAATTTTTAACCCCCTTTGAGCCAGTGACCTCATGATTCTTGCAATTTCACCTACAGTCCTCCGCTCTAACAACTGAGCTATCGAAGGTGACAGTTAAAAAGCAATGCCGATCCCTTAGATTCAATATGGAGGGTCAGAAGTGATGCTGAATCACAGCTGCCCTTTTATAGCTTGACATGCAGAGATTGGCTGATCCATGGAGATGCTGGGGATTGAACCCAGGGCCTCATACATGCAAAGCATGCGCTCTACCACTGAGCTACATCCCCTCAGCTGGAAAGTAGTTGCATATGGAGATAGTGAAAAAGAGAGCAGACGGAAATTAATGTTGTTTAGCCCCTTCATGGAGTTGGGTTTCAGACCTGTCCCTGGTGGTCTAGTGGTTAGGATTCGGCGCTCTCACCGCCGCGGCCTGCGTTTGATTCCCGGTCAGGGAATGTAACACTTTTGGGAAAACACAACGCAAACATCTCATATGTCTAAAAAGTTGGCACAAGCCACAGAAATTCTTAACCCCCTTTGAGCCAGTGACCTCAGGATTCTTGCAATTTCACCTACAGTCCTCCGCTCTACCAACTGAGCTATCGAAGGTGACAGTTGAAGGATTTGGCACTCTCAGAGAAACATAATCTTTTGGGCAAGCACAAATCAATCTGCACTTTCGTAAAAAAGCTGCCGCAAACCACAGGAAAAGCTACCCTCCTTCGAGCCGGATTTGAACCAGCGACCTAAGGATTGCTGAAAATTCACCTACAGTCCTCCGCTCTACCAACTGAGCTATCGAAGGTGACAGTTAAAAAGCAATGCCGATCCCTTAGATTCAATATGGAGGGTCAGAAGTGATGCTGAATCACAGCTGCCCTTTTATAGCTTGACATGCAGAGATTGGCTGATCCATGGAGATGCTGGGGATTGAACCCAGGGCCTCATACATGCAAAGCATGCGCTCTACCACTGAGCTACATCCCCTCAGCTGGAAAGTAGTTGCATATGGAGATAGTGAAAAAGAGAGCAGAGGGAAATTAATGTTGTTTAGCCCCTTCATGGAGTTTGGTTTCAGACCTTTCCCTGGTGGTCTAGTGGTTAGGATTCGGCGCTCTCACCGCCGCGGCCCGGGTTCGATTCCCGG
>NC_140006.1:43530880-43533380 GCF_964263955.1 Coregonus lavaretus | reverse complement strand
TCATATGTCTAAAAAGTTGGCACAAGCCACAGAAATTCTTAACCCCCTTTGAGCCAGTGACCTCAGGATTCTTGCAATTTCACCTACAGTCCTCCGCTCTACCAACTGAGCTATCGAAGGTGACAGTTGAAGGATTTGGCACTCTCAGAGAAACATAATCTTTTGGGCAAGCACAAATCAATCTGCACTTTCGTAAAAAAGCTGCCGCAAACCACAGGAAAAGCTACCCTCCTTCAAGCCGGATTTGAACCAGCGACCTAAGGATTGCTGCAATTTCACCTACAGTCCTCCACTCTACCAACTGAGCTATCGAAGGTGACAGTTAAAAAGCAATGCCGATCCCTTAGATTCAATATGGAGGGTCAGAAGTGATGCTGAATCACAGATGCCCTTTTATAGCTTGACATGCAGAGATTGGCTGATCCATGGAGATGCTGGGGATTGAACCCAGGGCCTCATACATGCAAAGCATGCGCTCTACCACTGAGCTACATCCCCTCAGCTGGAAAGTAGTTGCATATGGAGATAGTGAAAAAGAGAGCAGAGGGAAATTAATGTTGTTTAGCCCCTTCATGGAGTTGGGTTTCAGACCTGTCCCTGGTGGTCTAGTGGTTAGGATTCGGCGCTCTCACTGCCGCGCCCTGCGTTCGATTCCCGGTCAGGGAATGTAACACTTTTGGGAAAACACAACGCAAACATCTCATATGTCTAAAAAGTTGGCAAAAGCCACAGAAATTCTTAACCCCCTTTGAGCCAGTGACCTCAGGATTCTTGCAATTTCACCTACAGTCCTTTTGCTCTACCAACTGAGCTATCGAAGGTGACAGTTGAAGGATTTGGCACTCTCAGAGAAACATAATCTTTTGGGCAAGCACAAATCAATCTGCACTTTCGTAAAAAAGCTGCCGCAAACCACAGGAAAAGCTACCCTCCTTCGAGCCGGATTTGAACCAGCAACCTAAGGATTGCTGCAATTTCACCTACAGTCCTCCGCTCTACCAACTGAGCTATCGAAGGTGACAGTTAAAAAGCAATGCCGATCCCTTAGATTCAATATGGAGGGTCAGAAGTGATTCTGAATCACAGCTGCACTTTTATAGCTTGACATGCAGAGATTTGCTGATCCATGGAGATGCTGAGGATTGAACCCAGGGCCTCATACATGCAAAGCATGCGCTCTACCACTGAGCTACATCCCCTCAGCTGGAAAGTAGTTGCATATGGAGATAGTGAAAAAGAGAGCAGAGGGAAATTAATGTTGTTTAGCCCCTTCATGGAGTTGGGTTTCAGACCTGTCCCTGGTGGTCTAGTGGTTAGGATTCGGCGCTCTCACCGCCGCTGCCTGGGTTCGATTCCCGGTCAGGGAATGTAACACTTTTGGGAAAACACAACGCAAACATCTCATATGTCTAAAAAGTTGGCACAAGCCACAGAAATTCTTAACCCCCTTTGAGCCAGTGACCTCATGATTCTTGCAATTTCACCTACAGTCCTCCGCTCTAACAACTGAGCTATCGAAGGTGACAGTTAAAAAGCAATGCCGATCCCTTAGATTCAATATGGAGGGTCAGAAGTGATGCTGAATCACAGCTGCCCTTTTATAGCTTGACATGCAGAGATTGGCTGATCCATGGAGATGCTGGGGATTGAACCCAGGGCCTCATACATGCAAAGCATGCGCTCTACCACTGAGCTACATCCCCTCAGCTGGAAAGTAGTTGCATATGGAGATAGTGAAAAAGAGAGCAGACGGAAATTAATGTTGTTTAGCCCCTTCATGGAGTTGGGTTTCAGACCTGTCCCTGGTGGTCTAGTGGTTAGGATTCGGCGCTCTCACCGCCGCGGCCTGCGTTCGATTCCCGGTCAGGGAATGTAACACTTTTGGGAAAACACAACGCAAACATCTCATATGTCTAAAAAGTTGGCACAAGCCACAGAAATTCTTAACCCCCTTTGAGCCAGTGACCTCAGGATTCTTGCAATTTCACCTACAGTCCTCCGCTCTACCAACTGAGCTATCGAAGGTGACAGTTGAAGGATTTGGCACTCTCAGAGAAACATAATCTTTTGGGCAAGCACAAATCAATCTGCACTTTCGTAAAAAAGCTGCCGCAAACCACAGGAAAAGCTACCCTCCTTCGAGCCGGATTTGAACCAGCGACCTAAGGATTGCTGCAATTTCACCTACAGTCCTCCGCTCTACCAACTGAGCTATCGAAGGTGACAGTTAAAAAGCAATGCCGATCCCTTAGATTCAATATGGAGGGTCAGAAGTGATGCTGAATCACAGCTGCCCTTTTATAGCTTGACATGCAGAGATTGGCTGATCCATGGAGATGCTGGGGATTGAACCCAGGGCCTCATACATGCAAAGCATGCGCTCTACCACTGAGCTACATCCCCTCAGCTGGAAAGTAGTTGCATATGGAGATAGTGAAAAAGAGAGCAGAGGGAAATTAATGTTGTTTAGCCCCTTCATGGAGTTGGGTTTCAGACCTGT
>NC_140006.1:43508380-43515880 GCF_964263955.1 Coregonus lavaretus | reverse complement strand
AAGCATGCGCTCTACCACTGAGCTACATCCCCTCAGCTGGAAAGTAGTTGCATATGGAGATAGTGAAAAAGAGAGCAGAGGGAAATTAATGTTGTTTAGCCCCTTCATGGAGTTGGGTTTCAGACCTGTCCCTGGTGGTCTAGTGGTTAGGATTCGGCGCTCTCACCGCCGCGGCCTGCGTTTGATTCCCGGTCAGGGAATGTAACACTTTTGGGAAAACATAACGCAAACATCTCATATGTCTAAAAAGTTGGCAAAAGCCACAGAAATTCTTAACCCCCTTTGAGCCAGTGACCTCAGGATTCTTGCAATTTCACCTACAGTCCTCCGCTCTACCAACTGAGCTATCGAAGGTGACAGTTGAAGGATTTGGCACTCTCAGAGAAACATAATCTTTTGGGCAAGCACAAATCAATCTGCACTTTCGTAAAAAAGCTGCCGCAAACCACAGGAAAAGCTACCCTCCTTCGAGCCGGATTTGAACCAGCGACCTAAGGATTGCTGCAATTTCACCTACAGTCCTCCGCTCTACCAACTGAGCTATCGAAGGTGACAGTTAAAAAGCAATGCCGATCCCTTAGATTCAATATGGAGGGTCAGAAGTGATGCTGAATCACAGCTGCCCTTTTATAGCTTGACATGCAGAGATTGGCTGATCCATGGAGATGCTGGGGATTGAACCCAGGGCCTCATACATGCAAAGCATGCGCTCTACCACTGAGCTACATCCCCTCAGCTGGAAAGTAGTTGCATATGGAGATAGTGAAAAAGAGAGCAGAGGGAAATTAATGTTGTTTAGCCCCTTCATGGAGTTGGGTTTCAGACCTGTCCCTGGTGGTCTAGTGGTTAGGATTCGGCGCTCTCACCGCCGCGGCCTGCGTTCGATTCCCGGTCAGGGAATGTAACACTTTTGGGAAAACACAACGCAAACATCTCATATGTCTAAAAAGTTGGCAAAAGCCACAGAAATTCTTAACCCCCTTTGAGCCAGTGACCTCAGGATTCTTGCAATTTCACCTACAGTCCTTTTGCTCTAACAACTGAGCTATCGAAGGTGACAGTTGAAGGATTTGGCACTCTCAGAGAAACATAATCTTTTGGGCAAGCACAAATCAATCTGCACTTTCGTAAAAAAGCTGCCGCAAACCACAGGAAAAGCTACCCTCCTTCGAGCCGGATTTGAACCAGCGACCTAAGGATTCCTGCAATTTCACCTACAGTCCTTTCGCTCTACCAACTGAGCTATCGAAGGTGAGAGTTAAAAGCGATGCCGATCCCTTAGATTCAATATGGAGGGTCAGAAGTGATTCTGAATCACAGCTGCCCTTTTATAGCTTGACATGCAGAGATTGGCTGATCCATGGAGATGCTGGGGATTGAACCCAGGGCCTCATACATGCAAAGCATGCGCTCTACCACTGAGCTACATCCCCTCAGCTGGAAAGTAGTTGCATATGGAGATAGTGAAAAAGAGAGCAGAGGGAAATTAATGTTGTTTAGCCCCTTCATGGAGTTGGGTTTCAGACCTGTCCCTGGTGGTCTAGTGGTTAGGATTTGGCGCTCTCACCGCCGCGGCCCGGGTTCGATTCCCGGTCAGGGAATGTAACACTTTTGGGAAAACACAACGCAAACATCTCATATGTCTAAAAAGTTGGCACAAGCCACAGAAATTCTTAACCCCCTTTGAGCCAGTGACCTCATGATTCTTGCAATTTCACCTACAGTCCTCCGCTCTAACAACTGAGCTATCGAAGGTGACAGTTAAAAAGCAATGCCGATCCCTTAGATTCAATATGGAGGGTCAGAAGTGATGCTGAATCACAGCTGCCCTTTTATAGCTTGACATGCAGAGATTGGCTAATCCATGGAGATGCTGGGGATTGAACCCAGGGCCTCATACATGCAAAGCATGCGCTCTACCACTGAGCTACATCCCCTCAGCTGGAAAGTAGTTGCATATGGAGATAGTGAAAAAGAGAGCAGACGGAAATTAATGTTGTTTAGCCCCTTCATGGAGTTGGGTTTCAGACCTGTCCCTGGTGGTCTAGTGGTTAGGATTCGGCGCTCTCACCGCCGCGGCCTGCGTTTGATTCCCGGTCAGGGAATGTAACACTTTTGGGAAAACACAACGCAAACATCTCATATGTCTAAAAAGTTGGCACAAGCCACAGAAATTCTTAACCCCCTTTGAGCCAGTGACCTCAGGATTCTTGCAATTTCACCTACAGTCCTCCGCTCTACCAACTGAGCTATCGAAGGTGACAGTTGAAGGATTTGGCACTCTCAGAGAAACATAATCTTTTGGGCAAGCACAAATCAATCTGCACTTTCGTAAAAAAGCTGCCGCAAACCACAGGAAAAGCTACCCTCCTTCGAGCCGGATTTGAACCAGCGACCTAAGGATTGCTGCAATTTCACCTACAGTCCTCCGCTCTACCAACTGAGCTATCGAAGGTGACAGTTAAAAAGCAATGCCGATCCCTTAGATTCAATATGGAGGGTCAGAAGTGATGCTGAATCACAGCTGCCCTTTTATAGCTTGACATGCAGAGATTGGCTGATCCATGGAGATGCTGGGGATTGAACCCAGGGCCTCATACATGCAAAGCATGCGCTCTACCACTGAGCTACATCCCCTCAGCTGGAAAGTAGTTGCATATGGAGATAGTGAAAAAGAGAGCAGAGGGAAATTAATGTTGTTTAGCCCCTTCATGGAGTTGGGTTTCAGACCTTTCCCTGGTGGTCTAGTGGTTAGGATTCGGCGCTCTCACCGCCGCGGCCCGGGTTCGATTCCCGGTCAGAGAATGTAACACTTTTGGGAAAACACAACGCAAACATCTCATATGTCTAAAAAGTTGGCACAAGCCACAGAAATTCTTAACCCCCTTTGAGCCAGTGACCTCAGGATTCTTGCAATTTCACCTACAGTCCTCCGCTCTACCAACTGAGCTATCGAAGGTGACAGTTAAAAAGCAATGCCGATCCCTTAGATTCAATATGGAGGGTCAGAAGTGATGCTGAATCACAGCTGCCCTTCTATAGCTTGACATGCAGAGATTGGCTGATCCATGGAGATGCTGGGGATTGAACCCAGGGCCTCATACATGCAAAGCATGCGCTCTACCACTGAGCTACATCCCCTCAGCTGGAAAGTAGTTGCATATGGAGATAGTGAAAAAGAGAGCAGAGGGAAATTAATGTTGTTTAGCCCCTTCATGGAGTTGGGTTTCAGACCTGTCCCTGGTGGTCTAGTGGTTAGGAGTCGGTGCTCTCACCGCCGCGGCCTGCGTTCGATTCCCGGTCAGGGAATGTAACACTTTTGGGAAAACACAACGCAAACATCTCATATGTCTAAAAAGTTGGCACAAGCCACAGAAATTCTTAACCCCCTTTGAGCCAGTGACCTCAGGATTCTTGCAATTTCACCTACAGTCCTCCGCTCTACCAACTGAGCTATCGAAGGTGACAGTTGAAGGATTTGGCACTCTCAGAGAAACATAATCTTTTGGGCAAGCACAAATCAATCTGCACTTTCGTAAAAAAGCTGCCGCAAACCACAGGAAAAGCTACCCTCCTTCGAGCCGGATTTGAACCAGCAACCTAAGGATTGCTGCAATTTCACCTACAGTCCTCCGCTCTACCAACTGAGCTATCGAAGGTGACAGTTAAAAAGCAATGCCGATCCCTTAGATTCAATATGGAGGGTCAGAAGTGATGCTGAATCACAGCTGCCCTTTTATAGCTTGACATGCAGAGATTGGCTGATCCATGGAGATGCTGGGGATTGAACCCAGGGCCTCATACATGCAAAGCATGCGCTCTACCACTGAGCTACATCCCCTCAGCTGGAAAGTAGTTGCATATGGAGATAGTGAAAAAGAGAGCAGAGGGAAATTAATGTTGTTTAGCCCCTTCATGGAGTTGGGTTTCAGACCTGTCCCTGGTGGTCTAGTGGTTAGGATTCGGCGCTCTCACCGCCGCGGCCTGTGTTCGATTCCCGGTCAGGGAATGTAACACTTTTGGGAAAACACAACGCAAACATCTCATATGTCTAAAAAGTTGGCAAAAGCCACAGAAATTCTTAACCCCCTTTGAGCCAGTGACCTCAGGATTCTTGCAATTTCACCTACAGTCCTTTTGCTCTACCAACTGAGCTATCGAAGGTGACAGTTGAAGGATTTGGCACTCTCAGAGAAACATAATCTTTTGGGCAAGCACAAATCAATCTGCACTTTCGTAAAAAAGCTGCCGCAAACCACAGGAAAAGCTACCCTCCTTCGAGCCGGATTTGAACCAGCGACCTAAGGATTGCTGCAATTTCACCTACAGTCCTCCGCTCTACCAACTGAGATATCGAAGGTGACAGTTAAAAAGCAATGCCGATCCCTTAGATTCAATATGGAGGGTCAGAAGTGATGCTGAATCACAGCTGCCCTTTTATAGCTTGACATGCAGAGATTGGCTGATCCATGGAGATGCTGGGGATTGAACCCAGGGCCTCATACATGCAAAGCATGCGCTCTACCACTGAGCTACATCCCCTCAGCTGGAAAGTAGTTGCATATGGAGATTGTGAAAAAGAGAGCAGAGGGAAATTAATGTTGTTTAGCCCCTTCATGGAGTTGGGTTTCAGACCTGTCCCTGGTGGTCTAGTGGTTAGGATTCGGCGCTCTCGCCGCCGCGGCCTGCGTTCGATTCCCAGTCAGGGAATGTAACACTTTAGGGAAAACACAACGCAAACATCTCATATGTCTAAAAAGTTGGCAAAAGCCACAGAAATTCTTAACCCCCTTTGAGCCAGTGACCTCAGGATTCTTGCAATTTCACCTACAGCCCTTTTGCTCTACCAACTGAGCTATCGAAGGTGACAGTTGAAGGATTTGGCACTCTCAGAGAAACATAATCTTTTGGGCAAGCACAAATCAATCTGCACTTTCGTAAAAAAGCTGCCGCAAACCACAGGAAAAGCTACCCTCCTTCAAGCCTTATTTGAACCAGCGACCTAAGGATTGCTGCAATTTCACCTACAGTCCTCCGCTCTACCAACTGAGCTATCGAAGGTGACAGTTAAAAAGCAATGCCGATCCCTTAGATTCAATATGGAGGGTCAGAAGTGATTCTGAATCACAGCTGCCCTTTTATAGCTTGACATGCAGAGATTGGCTGATCCATGGAGATGCTGGGGATTGAACCCAGGGCCTCATACATGCAAAGCATGCGCTCTACCACTGAGCTACATCCCCTCAGCTGGAAAGTAGTTGCATATGGAGATTGTGAAAAAGAGAGCAGAGGGAAATTAATGTTGTTTAGCCCCTTCATGGAGTTGGGTTTCAGACCTGTCCCTGGTGGTCTAGTGGTTAGGATTCGGTGCTCTCACCGCCGCGGCCAGGGTTCGATTCCCGGTCAGGGAATGTAACACTTTTGGGAAAACACAACGCAAACATCTCATATGTCTAAAAAGTTGGCACAAGCCACAGAAATTCTTACCCCCCTTTGAGCCTGTGACCTCAGGAATCTTGCAATTTCACCTACAGTCCTTTTGCTCTACCAACTGAGCTATCGAAGGTGACAGTTGAAGGATTTGGCACTCTCAGAGAAACATAATCTTTTGGGCAAGCACAAATCAATCTGCACTTTCATAAAAAAGCTGCCGCAAACCACAGGAAAAGCTACCCTCCTTTGAGCCGGATTTGAACCAGCGACCTAAGGATTACTGCAATTTCACCTACAGTCCTCCGCTCTACCAACTGAGCTATCGAAGGTGACAGTTAAAATGCAATGCCGATCCCTTAGATTCAATATGGAGGGTCAGAATTTATGCTGAATCACAGCTGCCCTTTTATAGCTTGACATGCAGAGATTGGCTGATCCATGGAGATGCTGGGGATTGAACCCAGGGCCTCATACATGCAAAGCATGCGCTCTACCACTGAGCTACATCCCCTCAGCTGGAAAGTAGTTGCATATGGAGATAGTGAAAAAGAGAGCAGAGGGAAATTAATGTTGTTTAGCCCCTTCATGGAGTTGGGTTTCAGACCTGTCCCTGGTGGTCTAGTGGTTAGGATTCGGCGCTCTCACCGCCGCGGCCTGCGTTTGATTCCCGGTCAGGGAATGTAACACTTTTGGGAAAACATAACGCAAACATCTCATATGTCTAAAAAGTTGGCAAAAGCCACAGAAATTCTTAACCCTCTTTGAGCCAGTGACCTCAGGATTCTTGCAATTTCACCTACAGTCCTTTTGCTCTACCAACTGAGCTATCGAAGGTGACAGTTGAAGGATTTGGCACTCTCAGAGAAACATAATCTTTTGGGCAAGCACAAATCAATCTGCACTTTCGTAAAAAAGCTGCCGCAAACCACAGGAAAAGCTACCCTCCTTCGAGCCGGATTTGAACCAGCGACCTAAGGATTGCTGCAATTTCACCTACAGTCCTCCGCTCTACCAACTGAGCTATCGAAGGTGACAGTTAAAAAGCAATGCCGATCCCTTAGATTCAATATGGAGGGTCAGAAGTGATGCTGAATCACAGCTGCCCTTTTATAGCTTGACATGCAGAGATTGGCTGATCCATGGAGATGCTGGGGATTGAACCCAGGGCCTCATACATGCAAAGCATGCGCTCTACCACTGAGCTACATCCCCTCAAATGGAAAGTAGTTGCATATGGAGATAGTGAAAAAGAGAGCAGAGGGAAATTAATGTTGTTTAGCCCCTTAATGGAGTTGGGTTTCAGACCTGTCCCTGGTGGTCTAGTGGTTAGGATTCGGCGCTCTCACCGCCGCGGCCTGGGTTCGATTCCCGGTCAGGGAATGTAACACTTTTGGGAAAACACAACGCAAACATCTCATATGTCTAAAAAGTTGGCACAATCCACAGAAATTCTTAACCCCCTTTGAGCCATTGACCTCAGGATTCTTGCAATTTCACCTACAGTCCTCCGCTCTACCAACTGAGCTATCGAAGGTGACAGTTAAAAAGCAATGCCGATCCCTTAGATTCAATATGGAGGGTCAGAAGTGATGCTGAATCACAGCTGCCCTTCTATAGCTTGACATGCAGAGATTGGCTGATCCATGGAGATGCTGGGGATTGAACCCAGGGCCTCATACATGCAAAGCATGCGCTCTACCACTGAGCTACATCCCCTCAGCTGGAAAGTAGTTGCATATGGAGATAGTGAAAAAGAGAGCAGAGGGAAATTAATGTTGTTTAGCCCCTTCATGGAGTTGGGTTTCAGACCTGTCCCTGGTGGTCTAGTGGTTAGGATTCAGCGCTCTCACCGCCGCGGCCTGTGTTCGATTCCCGGTCAGGGAATGTAACACTTTTGGGAAAACACAACGCAAACATCTCATATGTCTAAAAAGTTGGCACAAGCCACAGAAATTCTTAACCCCCTTTGAGCCAGTGACCTCAGGATTCTTGCAATTTCACCTACAGTCCTCCGCTCTACCAACTGAGCTATCGAAGGTGACAGTTGAAGGATTTGGCACTCTCAGA
>NC_140006.1:43493380-43503380 GCF_964263955.1 Coregonus lavaretus | reverse complement strand
CCTCATACATGCAAAGCATGCGCTCTACCACTGAGCTACATCCCCTCAGATGGAAAGTAGTTGCATATGGAGATAGTGAAAAAGAGAGCAGAGGGAAATTAATGTTGTTTAGCCCCTTCATGGAGTTGGGTTTCAGACCTGTCCCTGGTGGTCTAGTGGTTAGGATTCGGCGCTCTCACCGCTGCGGCCCGGGTTCGATTCCCGGTCAGGGAATGTAACACTTTTGGGAAAACACAACGCAAACATCTCATATGTCTAAAAAGTTGGCACAATCCACAGAAATTCTTAACCCCCTTTGAGCCAGTGACCTCAGGATTCTTGCAATTTCACCTACAGTCCTCCGCTCTACCAACTGAGCTATCGAAGGTGACAGTTAAAAAGCAATGCCGATCCCTTAGATTCAATATGGAGGGTCAGAAGTGATGCTGAATCACAGCTGCCCTTCTATAGCTTGACATGCAGAGATTGGCTGATCCATGGAGATGCTGGGGATTGAACCCAGGGCCTCATACATGCAAAGCATGCGCTCTACCACTGAGCTACATCCCCTCAGATGGAAAGTAGTTGCATATGGAGATAGTGAAAAAGAGAGCAGAGGGAAATTAATGTTGTTTAGCCCCTTCATGGAGTTGGGTTTCAGACCTGTCCCTGGTGGTCTAGTGGTTAGGATTCGGCGCTCTCACCGCCGCGGCCTGCGTTCGATTCCCGGTCAGGGAATGTAACACTTTTGGGAAAACACAACGCAAACATCTCATATGTCTAAAAAGTTGGCACAAGCCACAGAAATTCTTAACCCCCTTTGAGCCAGTGACCTCAGGATTCTTGCAATTTCACCTACAGTCCTCCGCTCTACCAACTGAGCTATCGAAGGTGACAGTTGAAGGATTTGGCACTCTCAGAGAAACATAATCTTTTGGGCAAGCACAAATCAATCTGCACTTTCGTAAAAAAGCTGCCGCAAACCACAGGAAAAGCTACCCTCCTTCGAGCCGGATTTGAACCAGCGACCTAAGGATTGCTGCAATTTCACCTACAGTCCTCCGCTCTACCAACTGAGCTATCGAAGGTGACAGTTAAAAAGCAATGCCGATCCCTTATGGAGGGTCAGAAGTGATGCTGAATCACAGCTGCCCTTTTATAGCTTGACATGCAGAGATTGGCTGATCCATGGAGATGCTGGGGATTGAACCCAGGGCCTCATACATGCAAAGCATGCGCTCTACCACTGAGCTACATCCCCTCAGATGGAAAGTAGTTGCATATGGAGATAGTGAAAAAGAGAGCAGAGGGAAATTAATGTTGTTTAGCCCCTTCATGGAGTTGGGTTTCAGACCTGTCCCTGGTGGTCTAGTGGTTAGGATTCGGCGCTCTCACCGCTGCGGCCCGGGTTCGATTCCCGGTCAGGGAATGTAACACTTTTGGGAAAACACAACGCAAACATCTCATATGTCTAAAAAGTTGGCACAATCCACAGAAATTCTTAATCCCCTTTGAGCCAGTGACCTCAGGATTCTTGCAATTTCACCTACAGTCCTCCGCTCTACCAACTGAGCTATCGAAGCTGACAGTTAAAAAGCAATGCCGATCCCTTAGATTCAATATGGAGGGTCAGAAGTGATGCTGAATCACAGCTGCCCTTCTATAGCTTGACATGCAGAGATTGGCTGATCCATGGAGATGCTGGGGATTGAACCCAGGGCCTCATACATGCAAAGCATGCGCTCTACCACTGAGCTACATCCCTTCAGATGGAAAGTAGTTGCATATGGAGATAGTGAAAAAGAGAGCAGAGGGAAATTAATGTTGTTTAGCCCCTTCATGGAGTTGGGTTTCAGACCTGTCCCTGGTGGTCTAGTGGTTAGGATTCGGCGCTCTCACCGCCGCGGCCTGCGTTCGATTCCCGGTCAGGGAATGTAACACTTTTGGGAAAACACAACGCAAACATCTCATATGTCTAAAAAGTTGGCACAAGCCACAGAAATTCTTAACCCCCTTTGAGCCAGTGACCTCAGGATTCTTGCAATTTCACCTACAGTCCTCCGCTCTACCAACTGAGCTATCGAAGGTGACAGTTGAAGGATTTGGCACTCTCAGAGAAACATAATCTTTTGGGCAAGCACAAATCAATCTGCACTTTCGTAAAAAAGCTGCCGCAAACCACAGGAAAAGCTACCCTCCTTCGAGCCGGATTTGAACCAGCGACCTAAGGATTGCTGCAATTTCACCTACAGTCCTCCGCTCTACCAACTGAGCTATCGAAGGTGACAGTTAAAAAGCAATGCCGATCCCTTAGATTCAATATGGAGGGTCAGAAGTGATGCTGAATCACAGCTGCCCTTTTATAGCTTGACATGCAGAGATTGGCTGATCCATGGAGATGCTGGGGATTGAACCCAGGGCCTCATACATGCAAAGCATGCGCTCTACCACTGAGCTACATCCCCTCAGCTGGAAAGTAGTTGCATATGGAGATAGTGAAAAAGATAGCAGAGGGAAATTAATGTTGTTTAGCCCCTTCATGGAGTTGGGTTTCAGACCTGTCCCTGGTGGTCTAGTGGTTAGGATTCGGCGCTCTCACCGCTGCGGCCTGCGTTCGATTCCCGGTCAGGGAATGTAACACTTTTGGGAAAACACAACGCAAACATCTCATATGTCTAAAAAGTTGGCACAAGCCACAGAAATTCTTAACCCCCTTTGAGCCAGTGACCTCAGGATTCTTGCAATTTCACCTACAGTCCTCCGCTCTACCAACTGAGCTATCGAAGGTGACAGTTGAAGGATTTGGCACTCTCAGAGAAACATAATCTTTTGGGCAAGCACAAATCAATCTGCACTTTCGTAAAAAAGCTGCCGCAAACCACAGGAAAAGCTACCCTCCTTCGAGCCGGATTTGAACCAGCGACCTAAGGATTGCTGCAATTTCACCTACAGTCCTCCGCTCTACCAACTGAGCTATCGAAGGTGACAGTTAAAAAGCAATGCCGATCCCTTATGGAGGGTCAGAAGTGATGCTGAATCACAGCTGCCCTTTTATAGCTTGACATGCAGAGATTGGCTGATCCATGGAGATTCTGGGGATTGAACCCAGGGCCTCATACATGCAAAGCATGCGCTCTACCACTGAGCTACATCCCCTCAGCTGGAGAGTAGTTGCATATGGAGATAGTGAAAAAGAGAGCAGAGGGAAATTAATGTTGTTTAGCCCCTTCATGGAGTTGGGTTTCAGACCTGTCCCTGGTGGTCTAGTGGTTAGGATTCGGCGCTCTCACCGCCGCGGCCTGCGTTCGATTCCCGGTCAGGGAATGTAACACTTTTGGGAAAACACAACGCAAACATCTCATATGTCTAAAAAGTTGGCAAAAGCCACAGAAATTCTTAACCCCCTTTGAGCCAGTGACCTCAGGATTCTTGCAATTTCACCTACAGTCCTCCGCTCTACCAACTGAGCTATCGAAGGTGACAGTTGAAGGATTTGGCACTCTCAGAGAAACATAATCTTTTGGGCAAGCACAAATCAATCTGCACTTTCGTAAAAAAGCTGCCGCAAACCACAGGAATAGCTACCCTCCTTCGAGCCTTATTTGAACCAGCGACCTAAGGATTGCTGCAATTTCACCTACAGTCCTCCGCTCTACCAACTGAGCTATCGAAGGTGACAGTTAAAAAGCAATGCCGATCCCTTAGATTCAATATGGAGGGTCAGAAGTGATTCTGAATCACAGCTGCCCTTTTATAGCTTGACATGCAGAGATTGGCTGATCCATGGAGATGCTGGGGATTGAACCCAGGGCCTCATACATGCAAAGCATGCGCTCTACCACTGAGCTACATCCCCTCAGCTGGAAAGTAGTTGCATATGGAGATTGTGAAAAAGAGAGCAGAGGGAAATTAATGTTGTTTAGCCCCTTCATGGAGTTGGGTTTCAGACCTGTCCCTGGTGGTCTAGTGGTTAGGATTCGGCGCTCTCACCGCCGCGGCCCGGGTTCGATTCCCGGTCAGGGAATGTAACACTTTTGGGAAAACACAACGCAAACATCTCATATGTCTAAAAAGTTGGCACAAGCCACAGAAATTCTTAACCCCCTTTGAGCCAGTGACCTCAGGATTCTTGCAATTTCACCTACAGTCCTCCGCTCTACCAACTGAGCTATCGAAGGTGACAGTTAAAAAGCAATGCCGATCCCTTAGATTCAATATGGAGGGTCAGAAGTGATGCTGAATCACAGCTGCCCTTTTATAGCTTGACATGCAGAGATTGGCTGATCCATGGAGATGCTGGGGATTGAACCCAGGGCCTCATACATGCAAAGCATACGCTCTACCACTGAGCTACATCCCCTCTGCTGGAAAGTTGTTGCATATGGAGATAGTGAAAAAGAGAGCAGAGGGAAATGAATGTTGTTTAGCCCCATCATGGAGTTGGGTTTCAGACCTGTCCCTGGTGGTCTAGTGGTTAGGATTCGGCGCTCTCACCGCCGCGGCCAGGGTTAGATTCCCGGTCAGGGAATGTAACACTTTTGGGAAAACACAACGCAAACATCTCATATGTCTAAAAAGTTGGCACAAGCCACAGAAATTCTTACCCCCCTTTGAGCCTGTGACCTCAGGATTCTTGCAATTTCACCTACAGTCCTTTTGCTCTACCAACTGAGCTATCGAAGGTGACAGTTGAAGGATTTGGCACTCTCAGAGAAACATAATCTTTTGGGCAAGCACAAATCAATCTGCACTTTCATAAAAAAGCTGCCGCAAACCACAGGAAAAGCTACCCTCCTTTGAGCCGGATTTGAACCAGCGACCTAAGGATTACTGCAATTTCACCTACAGTCCTCCGCTCTACCAACTGAGCTATCGAAGGTGACAGTTAAAAAGCAATGCCGATCCCTTAGATTCAATATGGAGGGTCAGAAGTGATTCTGAATCACAGCTGCCCTGTTATAGCTTGACATGCAGAGATTGGCTGATCCATGGAGATGCTGGGGATTGAACCCAGGGCCTCATACATGCAAAGCATGCGCTCTACCACTGAGCTACATCCCCTCAGCTGGAAAGTAGTTGCATATGGAGATAGTGAAAAAGAGAGCAGAGGGAAATTAATGTTGTTTAGCCCCTTCATGGAGTTGGGTTTCAGACCTGTCCCTGGTGGTCTAGTGGTTAGGATTCGGCGCTCTCACCGCCGCGGCCCGGGTTTGATTCCCGGTCAGGGAATGTAACACTTTTGGGAAAACACAACACAAACATCTCATATGTCTAAAAAGTTGGCACAAGCCACAGAAATTCTTAACCCCCTTTGAGCCAGTGACCTCAGGATTCTTGCAATTTCACCTACAGTCCTCCGCTCTACCAACTGAGCTATCGAAGGTGACAGTTAAAAAGCAATGCCGATCCCTTAGATTCAATATGGAGGGTCAGAAGTGATGCTGAATCACAGCTGCCCTTTTATAGCTTGACATGCAGAGATTGGCTGATCCATGGAGATGCTGGGGATTGAACCCAGGGCCTCATACATGCAAAGCATACGCTCTACCACTGAGCTACATCCCCTCAGCTGGAAAGTAGTTGCATATGGAGATAGTGAAAAAGAGAGCAGAGGGAAATTAATGTTGTTTAGCCCCTTCATGGAGTTGGGTTTCAGACCTGTCCCTGGTGGTCTAGTGGTTAGGATTCGGCGCTCTCACCGCCGCGGCCAGGGTTAGATTCCCGGTCAGGGAATGTAACACTTTTGGGAAAACACAACGCAAACATCTCATATGTCTAAAAAGTTGGCACAAGCCACAGAAATTCTTACCCCCCTTTGAGCCAGTGACCTCAGGATTCTTGCAATTTCACCTACAGTCCTTTTGCTCTACCAACTGAGCTATCGAAGGTGACAGTTGAAGGATTTGGCACTCTCAGAGAAACATAATCTTTTGGGCAAGCACAAATCAATTTGCACTTTCATAAAAAAGCTGCCGCAAACCACAGGAAAAGCTACCCTCCTTCGAGCCGGATTTGAACCAGCGACCTAAGGATTGCTGCAATTTCACCTACAGTCCTCCGCTCTACCAACTGAGCTATCGAAGGTGACAGTTAAAAAGCAATGCCGATCCCTTATGGAGGGTCAGAAGTGATGCTGAATCACAGCTGCCCTTTTATAGCTTGACATGCAGAGATTGGCTGATCCATGGAGATTCTGGGGATTGAACCCAGGGCCTCATACATGCAAAGCATGCGCTCTACCACTGAGCTACATCCCCTCAGCTGGAGAGTAGTTGCATATGGAGATAGTGAAAAAGAGAGCAGAGGGAAATTAATGTTGTTTAGCCCCTTCATGGAGTTGGGTTTCAGACCTGTCCCTGGTGGTCTAGTGGTTAGGATTCGGCGCTCTCACTGCCGCGGCCTGCGTTCGATTCCCGGTCAGGGAATGTAACACTTTTGGGAAAACACAACGCAAACATCTCATATGTCTAAAAAGTTGGCAAAAGCCACAGAAATTCTTAACCCCCTTTGAGCCAGTGACCTCAGGATTCTTGCAATTTCACCTACAGTCCTCCGCTCTACCAACTGAGCTATCGAAGGTGACAGTTGAAGGATTTGGCACTCTCAGAGAAACATAATCTTTTGGGCAAGCACAAATCAATCTGCACTTTCGTAAAAAAGCTGCCGCAAACCACAGGAAAAGCTACCCTCCTTCGAGCCTTATTTGAACCAGCGACCTAAGGATTGCTGCAATTTCACCTACAGTCCTCCGCTCTACCAACTGAGCTATCGAAGGTGACAGTTAAAAAGCAATGCCGATCCCTTAGATTCAATATGGAGGGTCAGAAGTGATTCTGAATCACAGCTGCCCTTTTATAGCTTGACATGCAGAGATTGGCTGATCCATGGAGATGCTGGGGATTGAACCCAGGGCCTCATACATGCAAAGCATGCGCTCTACCACTGAGCTACATCCCCTCAGCTGGAAAGTAGTTGCATATGGAGATTGTGAAAAAGAGAGCAGAGGGAAATTAATGTTGTTTAGCCCCTTCATGGAGTTGGGTTTCAGACCTGTCCCTGGTGGTCTAGTGGTTAGGATTCGGCGCTCTCACCGCCGCGGCCCGGGTTTGATTCCCGGTCAGGGAATGTAACACTTTTGGGAAAACACAACGCAAACATCTCATATGTCTAAAAAGTTGGCACAAGCCACAGAAATTCTTAACCCCCTTTGAGCCAGTGACCTCAGGATTCTTGCAATTTCACCTACAGTCCTCCGCTCTACCAACTGAGCTATCGAAGGTGACAGTTAAAAAGCAATGCCGATCCCTTAGATTCAATATGGAGGGTCAGAAGTGATGCTGAATCACAGCTGCCCTTTTATAGCTTGACATGCAGAGATTGGCTGATCCATGGAGATGCTGGGGATTGAACCCAGGGCCTCATACATGCAAAGCATACGCTCTACCACTGAGCTACATCCCCTCTGCTGGAAAGTTGTTGCATATGGAGATAGTGAAAAAGAGAGCAGAGGGAAATGAATGTTGTTTAGCCCCATCATGGAGTTGGGTTTCAGACCTGTCCCTGGTGGTCTAGTGGTTAGGATTCGGCGCTCTCACCGCCGCGGCCAGGGTTAGATTCCCGGTCAGGGAATGTAACACTTTTGGGAAAACACAACGCAAACATCTCATATGTCTAAAAAGTTGGCACAAGCCACAGAAATTCTTACCCCCCTTTGAGCCAGTGACCTCAGGATTCTTGCAATTTCACCTACAGTCCTTTTGCTCTACCAACTGAGCTATCGAAGGTGACAGTTGAAGGATTTGGCACTCTCAGAGAAACATAATCTTTTGGGCAAGCACAAATCAATCTGCACTTTCATAAAAAAGCTGCCGCAAACCACAGGAAAAGCTACCCTCCTTTGAGCCGGATTTGAACCAGCGACCTAAGGATTACTGCAATTTCACCTACAGTCCTCCGCTCTACCAACTGAGCTATCGAAGGTGACAGTTAAAAAGCAATGCCGATCCCTTAGATTCAATATGGAGGGTCAGAAGTGATTCTGAATCACAGCTGCCCTGTTATAGCTTGACATGCAGAGATTGGCTGATCCATGGAGATGCTGGGGATTGAACCCAGGGCCTCATACATGCAAAGCATGCGCTCTACCACTGAGCTACATCCCCTCAGCTGGAAAGTAGTTGCATATGGAGATAGTGAAAAAGAGAGCAGAGGGAAATTAATGTTGTTTAGCCCCTTCATGGAGTTGGGTTTCAGACCTGTCCCTGGTGGTCTAGTGGTTAGGATTCGGCGCTCTCACCGCCGCGGCCCGGGTTTGATTCCCGGTCAGGGAATGTAACACTTTTGGGAAAACACAACACAAACATCTCATATGTCTAAAAAGTTGGCACAAGCCACAGAAATTCTTAACCCCCTTTGAGCCAGTGACCTCAGGATTCTTGCAATTTCACCTACAGTCCTCCGCTCTACCAACTGAGCTATCGAAGGTGACAGTTAAAAAGCAATGCCGATCCCTTATGGAGGGTCAGAAGTGATGCTGAATCACAGCTGCCCTTTTATAGCTTGACATGCAGAGATTGGCTGATCCATGGAGATTCTGGGGATTGAACCCAGGGCCTCATACATGCAAAGCATGCGCTCTACCACTGAGCTACATCCCCTCAGCTGGAGAGTAGTTGCATATGGAGATAGTGAAAAAGAGAGCAGAGGGAAATTAATGTTGTTTAGCCCCTTCATGGAGTTGGGTTTCAGACCTGTCCCTGGTGGTCTAGTGGTTAGGATTCGGCGCTCTCACCGCCGCGGCCTGCGTTCGATTCCCGGTCAGGGAATGTAACACTTTTGGGAAAACACAACGCAAACATCTCATATGTCTAAAAAGTTGGCAAAAGCCACAGAAATTCTTAACCCCCTTTGAGCCAGTGACCTCAGGATTCTTGCAATTTCACCTACAGTCCTCCGCTCTACCAACTGAGCTATCGAAGGTGACAGTTGAAGGATTTGGCACTCTCAGAGAAACATAATCTTTTGGGCAAGCACAAATCAATCTGCACTTTCGTAAAAAAGCTGCCGCAAACCACAGGAAAAGCTACCCTCCTTCGAGCCTTATTTGAACCAGCGACCTAAGGATTGCTGCAATTTCACCTACAGTCCTCCGCTCTACCAACTGAGCTATCGAAGGTGACAGTTAAAAAGCAATGCCGATCCCTTAGATTCAATATGGAGGGTCAGAAGTGATTCTGAATCACAGCTGCCCTTTTATAGCTTGACATGCAGAGATTGGCTGATCCATGGAGATGCTGGGGATTGAACCCAGGGCCTCATACATGCAAAGCATGCGCTCTACCACTGAGCTACATCCCCTCAGCTGGAAAGTAGTTGCATATGGAGATTGTGAAAAAGAGAGCAGAGGGAAATTAATGTTGTTTAGCCCCTTCATGGAGTTGGGTTTCAGACCTGTCCCTGGTGGTCTAGTGGTTAGGATTCGGCGCTCTCACCGCCGCGGCCCGGGTTCGATTCCAGGTCATGGAATGTAACACTTTTGGGAAAACACAACGCAAACATCTCATATGTCTAAAAAGTTGGCACAAGCCACAGAAATTCTTAACCCCCTTTGAGCCAGTGACCTCAGGATTCTTGCAATTTCACCTACAGTCCTCCGCTCTACCAACTGAGCTATCGAAGGTGACAGTTAAAAAGCAATGCCGATCCCTTAGATTCAATATGGAGGGTCAGAAGTGATGCTGAATCACAGCTGCCCTTTTATAGCTTGACATGCAGAGATTGGCTGATCCATGGAGATGCTGGGGATTGAACCCAGGGCCTCATACATGCAAAGCATACGCTCTACCACTGAGCTACATCCCCTCTGCTGGAAAGTTGTTGCATATGGAGATAGTGAAAAAGAGAGCAGAGGGAAATGAATGTTGTTTAGCCCCATCATGGAGTTGGGTTTCAGACCTGTCCCTGGTGGTCTAGTGGTTAGGATTCGGCGCTCTCACCGCCGCGGCCAGGGTTAGATTCCCGG
>NC_140006.1:43480880-43485880 GCF_964263955.1 Coregonus lavaretus | reverse complement strand
TCAATATGGAGGGTCAGAAGTGATGCTGAATCACAGCTGCCCTTTTATAGCTTGACATGCAGAGATTGGCTGATCCATGGAGATGCTGGGGATTGAACCCAGGGCCTCATACATGCAAAGCATGCGCTCTACCACTGAGCTACATCCCCTCAGCTGGAAAGTAGTTGCATATGGAGATATTGAAAAAGAGAGCAGAGGGAAATTAATGTTGTTTAGCCCCTTCATGGAGTTGGGTTTCAGACCTGTCCCTGGTGGTCTAGTGGTTAGGATTCGGCGCTCTCACTGCTGCGGCCTGGGTTCGATTCCCGGTCAGGGAATGTAACACTTTTGGGAAAACACAACGCAAACATCTCATATGTCTAAAAAGTTGGCACAAGCCACAGAAATTCTTACCCCCTTTGAGCCTATGACCTCAGGATTCTTGCAATTTCACCTACAGTCCTTTTGCTCTACCAACTGAGCTATCGAAGGTGACAGTTGAAGGATTTGGCACTCTCTGAGAAACATAATCTTTTGGGCAAGCACAAATCAATCTGCACTTTCATAAAAAAGCTGCCGCAAACCACAGGAAAAGCTACCCTCCTTCGAGCCGGATTTGAACCAGCGACCTAAGGATTGCTGCAATTTCACCTACAGTCCTCCGCTCTACCAACTGAGCTATCGAAGGTGACAGTTAAAAAGCAATGCCGATCCCTTAGATTCAATATGGAGGGTCAGAAGTGATGCTGAATCACAGCTGCCCTTTTATAGCTTGACATGCAGAGATTGGCTGATCCATGGAGATGCTGGGGATTGAACCCAGGGCCTCATACATGCAAAGCATGCGCTCTACCACTGAGCTACATCCCCTCAGCTGGAAAGTAGTTGCATATGGAGATAGTGAAAAAGAGAGCAGAGGGAAATTAATGTTGTTTAGCCCCTTCATGGAGTTGGGTTTCAGACCTGTCCCTGGTGGTCTAGTGGTTAGGATTCGGCGCTCTCACCGCCGCAGCCCGGGTTCGATTCCCGCTCAGGGAATGTAAAACTTTTGGGAAAACACAACGCAAACATCTCATATGTCTAAAAAGTTGGCACAAGCCACAGAAATTCTTACCCCCTTTGAGCCTGTGACCTCAGGATTCTTGCAATTTCACCTACAGTCCTCTTGCTCTACCAACTGAGCGATCGAAGGTGACAGTTGAAGGATTTGGCACTCTCAGAGAAACATAATCTTTTGGGCAAGCACAAATCAATCTGCACTTTCATAAAAAAGCTGCCGCAAACCACAGGAAAAGCTACCCTCCTTCGAGCCGGATTTGAACCAGCGACCTAAGGATTGCTGCAATTTCACCTACAGTCCTCCGCTCTACCAACTGAGCTATCAAAGGTGACAGTTAAAAAGCAATGCCGATCCCTTAGATTCAATATGGAGGGTCAGAAGTGATGCTGAATCACAGCTGCCCTTTTATAGCTTGACATGCAGAGATTGGCTGATCCATGGAGATGCTGGGGATTGAACCCAGGGCCTCATACATGCAAAGCATGCGCTCTACCACTGAGCTACATCCCCTCAGCTGGAAAGTAGTTGCATATGGAGATATTGAAAAAGAGAGCAGAGGGAAATTAATGTTGTTTAGCCCCTTCATGGAGTTGGGTTTCAGACCTGTCCCTGGTGGTCTAGTGGTTAGGATTCGGCGCTCTCACTGCTGCGGCCTGGGTTCGATTCCCGGTCAGGGAATGTAACACTTTTGGGAAAACACAACGCAAACATCTCATATGTCTAAAAAGTTGGCACAAGCCACAGAAATTCTTACCCCCTTTGAGCCTATGACCTCAGGATTCTTGCAATTTCACCTACAGTCCTTTTGCTCTACCAACTGAGCTATCGAAGGTGACAGTTGAAGGATTTGGCACTCTCTGAGAAACATAATCTTTTGGGCAAGCACAAATCAATCTGCACTTTCATAAAAAAGCTGCCGCAAACCACAGGAAAAGCTACCCTCCTTCGAGCCGGATTTGAACCAGCGACCTAAGGATTGCTGCAATTTCACCTACAGTCCTCCGCTCTACCAACTGAGCTATCGAAGGTGACAGTTAAAAAGCAATGCCGATCCCTTAGATTCAATATGGAGGGTCAGAAGTGATGCTGAATCACAGCTGCCCTTTTATAGCTTGACATGCAGAGATTGGCTGATCCATGGAGATGCTGGGGATTGAACCCAGGGCCTCATACATGCAAAGCATGCGCTCTACCACTGAGCTACATCCCCTCAGCTGGAAAGTAGTTGCATATGGAGATAGTGAAAAAGAGAGCAGAGGGAAATTAATGTTGTTTAGCCCCTTCATGGAGTTGGGTTTCAGACCTGTCCCTGGTGGTCTAGTGGTTAGGATTCGGCGCTCTCACCGCCGCGGCCTGGGTTCGATTCCCGGTCAGGGAATGTAACACTTTTGGGAAAACACAACGCAAACATCTCATATGTCTAAAAAGTTGGCACAAGCCACAGAAATTCTTACCCCCCTTTGAGCCTGTGACCTCAGGATTCTTGCAATTTCACCTACAGTCCTTTTGCTCTACCAACTGAGCTATCGAAGGTGACAGTTGAAGGATTTGGCACTCTCTGAGAAACATAATCTTTTGGGCAAGCACAAATCAATCTGCACTTTCATAAAAAAGCTGCCGCAAACCACAGGAAAAGCTACCCTCCTTCGAGCCGGATTTGAACCAGCGACCTAAGGATTGCTGCAATTTCACCTACAGTCCTCCGCTCTACCAACTGAGCTATCGAAGGTGACAGTTAAAAAGCAATGCCGATCCCTTAGATTCAATATGGAGGGTCAGAAGTGATGCTGAATCACAGCTGCCCTTTTATAGCTTGACATGCAGAGATTGGCTGATCCATGGAGATTGAACCCAGGGCCTCATACATGCAAAGCATGCGCTCTACCACTGAGCTACATCCCCTCAGCTGGAAAGTAGTTGCATATGGAGATAGTGAAAAAGAGAGCAGAGGGAAATTAATGTTGTTTAGCCCCTTCATTGAGTTGGGTTTCAGACCTGTCCCTGGTGGTCTAGTGGTTAGGATTCGGCGCTCTCACCGCCGCGGCCGGGGTTCGATTCCCGGTCAGGGAATGTAACACTTTTGGGAAAACACAACGCAAACATCTCATATGTCTAAAAAGTTGGCACAAGCCACAGAAATGCTTAACCCCCTTTGAGCCAGTGACCTCAGGATTCTTGCAATTTCACCTACAGTCCTCCGCTCTACCAACTGAAATATCGAAGGTGACAGTTAAAATGCAATGCCGATCCCTTAGATTCAATATGGAGGGTCAGAAGTGATGCTGAATCACAGCTGCCCTTTTATAGCTTGACATGCAGAGATTGGCTGATCCATGGAGATGCTGGGGATTGAACCCAGGGCCTCATACATGCAAAGCATGCGCTCTACCACTGAGCTACATCCCCTCAGCTGGAAAGTAGTTGCATATGGAGATAGTGAAAAAGAGAGCAGAGGGAAATTAATGTTGTTTAGCCCCTTCATGGAGTTGGGTTTCAGACCTGTCCCTGGTGGTCTAGTGGTTAGGATTCGGCGCTCTCACCGCCGCGGCCTGCGTTTGATTCCCGGTCAGGGAATTTAACACTTTTGGGAAAACACAACGCAAACATCTCATATGTCTAAAAAGTTGGCACAAGCCACAGAAATTCTTAACCCCCTTTGAGCCAGTGACCTCAGGATTCTTGCAATTTCACCTACAGTCCTTTTGCTCTACCAACTGAGCTATCGAAGGTGACAGTTGAAGGATTTGGCACTCTCAGAGAAACATAATCTTTTGGGCAAGCACAAATCAATCTGCACTTTCGTAAAAAAGCTGCCGCAAACCACAGGAAAAGCTACCCTCCTTCGAGCCGGATTTGAACCAGCGACCTAAGGATTGCTGCAATTTCACCTACAGTCCTCCGCTCTACCAACTGAGCTATCGAAGGTGACAGTTAAAAAGCAATGCCGATCCCTTAGATTCAATATGGAGGGTCAGAAGTGATGCTGAATCACAGCTGCCCTTTTATAGCTTGACATGCAGAGATTGGCTGATCCATGGAGATTGAACCCAGGGCCTCATACATGCAAAGCATGCGCTCTACCACTGAGCTACATCCCCTCAGCTGGAAAGTAGTTGCATATGGAGATAGTGAAAAAGAGAGCAGAGGGAAATTAATGTTGTTTAGCCCCTTCATGGAGTTGGGTTTCAGACCTGTCCCTGGTGGTCTAGTGGTTAGGATTTGGCGCTCTCACCGCCGCGGCCCGGGTTCGATTCCCGGTCAGGGAATGTAACACTTTTGGGAAAACACAACGCAAACATCTCATATGTCTAAAAAGTTGGCACAAGCCACAGAAATGCTTAACCCCCTTTGAGCCAGTGACCTCAGGATTCTTGCAATTTCACCTACAGTCCTCCGCTCTACCAACTGAAATATCGAAGGTGACAGTTAAAAAGCAATGCCGATCCCTTAGATTCAATATGGAGGGTCAGAAGTGATGCTGAATCACAGCTGCCCTTTTATAGCTTGACATGCAGAGATTGGCTGATCCATGGAGATGCTGGGGATTGAACCCAGGGCCTCATACATGCAAAGCATGCGCTCTACCACTGAGCTACATCCCCTCAGCTGGAAAGTAGTTGCATATGGAGATAGTGAAAAAGAGAGCAGAGGGAAATTAATGTTGTTTAGCCCCTTCATGGAGTTGGGTTTCAGACCTGTCCCTGGTTGTCTAGTGGTTAGGATTCGGCGCTCTCACCGCCGCGGCCTGCGTTTGATTCCCGGTCAGGGAATTTAACACTTTTGGGAAAACACAACGCAAACATCTCATATGTCTAAAAAGTTGGCACAAGCCACAGAAATTCTTAACCCCCTTTGAGCCAGTGACCTCAGGATTCTTGCAATTTCACCTACAGTCCTTTTGCTCTACCAACTGAGCTATCGAAGGTGACAGTTGAAGGATTTGGCACTCTCAGAGAAACAT
>NC_140006.1:43473380-43475880 GCF_964263955.1 Coregonus lavaretus | reverse complement strand
GCAAGCACAAATCAATCTGCACTTTCGTAAAAAAGCTGCCGCAAACCACAGGAAAAGCTACCCTCCTTCGAGCCGGATTTGAACCAGCGACCTAAGGATTGCTGCAATTTCACCTACAGTCCTCCGCTCTACCAACTGAGCTATCGAAGGTGACAGTTAAAAAGCAATGCCGATCCCTTAGATTCAATATGGAGGGTCAGAAGTGATGCTGAATCACAGCTGCCCTTTTATAGCTTGACATGCAGAGATTGGCTGATCCATGGAGATTGAACCCAGGGCCTCATACATGCAAAGCATGCGCTCTACCACTGAGCTACATCCCCTCAGCTGGAAAGTAGTTGCATATGGAGATAGTGAAAAAGAGAGCAGAGGGAAATTAATGTTGTTTAGCCCCTTCATGGAGTTGGGTTTCAGACCTGTCCCTGGTGGTCTAGTGGTTAGGATTTGGCGCTCTCACCGCCGCGGCCCGGGTTCGATTCCCGGTCAGGGAATGTAACACTTTTGGGAAAACACAACGCAAACATCTCATATGTCTAAAAAGTTGGCACAAGCCACAGAAATGCTTAACCCCCTTTGAGCCAGTGACCTCAGGATTCTTGCAATTTCACCTACAGTCCTCCGCTCTACCAACTGAAATATCGAAGGTGACAGTTAAAAAGCAATGCCGATCCCTTAGATTCAATATGGAGGGTCAGAAGTGATGCTGAATCACAGCTGCCCTTTTATAGCTTGACATGCAGAGATTGGCTGATCCATGGAGATGCTGGGGATTGAACCCAGGGCCTCATACATGCAAAGCATGCGCTCTACCACTGAGCTACATCCCCTCAGCTGGAAAGTAGTTGCATATGGAGATAGTGAAAAAGAGAGCAGAGGGAAATTAATGTTGTTTAGCCCCTTCATGGAGTTGGGTTTCAGACCTGTCCCTGGTTGTCTAGTGGTTAGGATTCGGCGCTCTCACCGCCGCGGCCTGCGTTTGATTCCCGGTCAGTGAATGTAACACTTTTGGGAAAACACAACGCAAACATCTCATATGTCTAAAAAGTTGGCACAAGCCACAGAAATTCTTAACCCCCTTTGAGCCAGTGACCTCAGGATTCTTGCAATTTCACCTACAGTCCTTTTGCTCTACCAACTGAGCTATCGAAGGTGACAGTTGAAGGATTTGGCACTCTCAGAGAAACATAATCTTTTGGGCAAGCACAAATCAATCTGCACTTTCGTAAAAAAGCTGCCGCAAACCACAGGAAAAGCTACCCTCCTTCGAGCCGGATTTGAACCAGCGACCTAAGGATTGCTGCAATTTCACCTACAGTCCTCCGCTCTACCAACTGAGCTATCGAAGGTGACAGTTAAAAAGCAATGCCGATCCCTTAGATTCAATATGGAGGGTCAGAAGTGATTCTGAATCACAGCTGCCCTTTTATAGCTTGACATGCAGAGATTGGCTGATCCATGGAGATGCTGGGGATTGAACCCAGGGCCTCATACATGCAAAGCATGCGCTCTACCACTGAGCTACATCCCCTCACCTGGAAAGTAGTTGCATATGGAGATAGTGAAAAAGAGAGCAGAGGGAAATTAATGTTGTTTAGCCCCTTCATGGAGTTGGGTTTCAGACCTGTCCCTGGTGGTCTAGTGGTTAGGATTCGGCGCTCTCACCGCCGCGGCCAGGGTTCGATTCCCGGTCAGGGAATGTAAAACTTTTGGGAAAACACAACGCAAACATCTCATATGTCTAAAAAGTTGGCACAAGCCACAGAAATTCTTAACCCCCTTTGAGCCAGTGACCTCAGGATTCTTGCAATTTCACCTACAGTCCTTTTGCTCTACCAACTGAGCTATCGAAGGTGACAGTTGAAGGATTTGGCACTCTCAGAGAAACATAATCTTTTGGGCAAGCACAAATCAATCTGCACTTTCGTAAAAAAGCTGCCGCAAACCACAGGAAAAGCTACCCTCCTTCGAGCCGGATTTGAACCAGCGACCTAAGGATTGCTGCAATTTCACCTACAGTCCTCCGCTCTACCAACTGAGCTATCGAAGGTGACAGTTAAAAAGCAATGCCGATCCCTTAGATTCAATATGGAGGGTCAGAAGTGATGCTGAATCACAGCTGCCCTTTTATAGCTTGACATGCAGAGATTGGCTGATCCATGGAGATTGAACCCAGGGCCTCATACATGCAAAGCATGCGCTCTACCACTGAGCTACATCCCCTCAGCTGGAAAGTAGTTGCATATGGAGATAGTGAAAAAGAGAGCAGAGGGAAATTAATGTTGTTTAGCCCCTTCATGGAGTTTGGTTTCAGACCTGTCCCTGGTGGTCTAGTGGTTAGGATTTGGCGCTCTCACCGCCGCGGCCCGGGTTCGATTCCCGGTCAGGGAATGTAACACTTTTGGGAAAACACAACGCAAACATCTCATATGTCTAAAAAGTTGGCACAAGCCACAGAAATGCTTAACCCCCTTTGAGCCAGTGACCTCAGGATTCTTGCAAT
>NC_140006.1:43463380-43465880 GCF_964263955.1 Coregonus lavaretus | reverse complement strand
CGCAAACATCTCATATGTCTAAAAAGTTGGCACAAGCCACAGAAATGCTTAACCCCCTTTGAGCCAGTGACCTCAGGATTCTTGCAATTTCACCTACAGTCCTCCGCTCTACCAACTGAAATATCGAAGGTGACAGTTAAAAAGCAATGCCGATCCCTTAGATTCAATATGGAGGGTCAGAAGTGATGCTGAATCACAGCTGCCCTTTTATAGCTTGACATGCAGAGATTGGCTGATCCATGGAGATGCTGGGGATTGAACCCAGGGCCTCATACATGCAAAGCATGCGCTCTACCACTGAGCTACATCCCCTCAGCTGGAAAGTAGTTGCATATGGAGATAGTGAAAAAGAGAGCAGAGGGAAATTAATGTTGTTTAGCCCCTTCATGGAGTTGGGTTTCAGACCTGTCCCTGGTGGTCTAGTGGTTAGGATTCGGCGCTCTCACTGCCGCGGCCTGTATTTGATTCCCGGTCAGGGAATGTAACACTTTTGGGAAAACACAACGCAAACATCTCATATGTCTAAAAAGTTGGCACAAGCCACAGAAATTCTTAACCCCCTTTGAGCCAGTGACCTCAGGATTCTTGCAATTTCACCTACAGTCCTTTTGCTCTACCAACTGAGCTATCGAAGGTGACAGTTGAAGGATTTGGCACTCTCAGAGAAACATAATCTTTTGGGCAAGCACAAATCAATCTGCACTTTCGTAAAAAAGCTGCCGCAAACCACAGGAAAAGCTACCCTCCTTCGAGCCGGATTTGAACCAGCGACCTAAGGATTGCTGCAATTTCACCTACAGTCCTCCGCTCTACCAACTGAGCTATCGAAGGTGACAGTTAAAAAGCAATGCCGATCCCTTAGATTCAATATGGAGGGTCAGAAGTGATTCTGAATCACAGCTGCCTTTTTATAGCTTGACATGCAGAGATTGGCTGATCCATGGAGATGCTGGGGATTGAACCCAGGGCCTCATACATGCAAAGCATGCGCTCTACCACTGAGCTACATCCCCTCACCTGGAAAATAGTTGCATATGGAGATAGTGAAAAAGAGAGCAGAGGGAAATTAATGTTGTTTAGCCCCTTCATGGAGTTGGGTTTCAGACGTGTCCCTGGTGGTCTAGTGGTTAGGATTCGGCGCTCTCACCGCTGCGGCCTGGGTTCGATTCCCGGTCAGGGAATGTAATACTTTTGGGAAAACACAACGCAAACATCTCATATGTCTAAAAAGTTGGCACAAGCCACAGAAATTCTTACCCCCCTTTGAGCCTGTGACCTCAGGATTCTTGCAATTTCACCTACAGTCCTTTTGCTCTACCAACTGAGCTATCGAAGGTGACAGTTGAAGGATTTGGCACTCTCAGAGAAACATAATCTTTTGGGCAAGCACAAATCAATCTGCACTTTCATAAAAAAGCTGCCGCAAACCACAGGAAAAGCTACCCTCCTTCGAGCCGGATTTGAACCAGCGACCTAAGGATTGCTGCAATTTCACCTACAGTCCTCCACTCTACCAACTGAGCTATCGAAGGTGACAGTTAAAAAGCAATGCCGATCCCTTAGATTCAATATGGAGGGTCAGAAGTGATGCTGAATCACAGCTGCCCTTTTATAGCTTGACATGCAGCGATTGGCTGATCCATGGAGATTGAACCCAGGGCCTCATACATGCAAAGCATGCGCTCTACCACTGAGCTACATCCCCTCAGCTGGAAAGTAGTTGCATATGGAGATAGTGAAAAAGAGAGCAGAGGGAAATTAATGTTGTTTAGCCCCTTCATGGAGTTGGGTTTCAGACCTGTCCCTGGTGGTCTAGTGGTTAGGATTTGGTGCTCTCACCGCCGCGGCCAGGGTTCGATTCCCGGTCAGGGAATGTAACACTTTTGGGAAAACACAACGCAAACATCTCATATGTCTAAAAAGTTGGCACAAGCCACAGAAATGCTTAACCCCCTTTGAGCCAGTGACCTCAGGATTCTTGCAATTTCACCTACAGTCCTCCGCTCTACCAACTGAAATATCGAAGGTGACAGTTAAAAAGCAATGCTGATCCCTTAGATTCAATATGGAGGGTCAGAAGTGATGCTGAATCACAGCTGCCCTTTTATAGCTTGACATGCAGAGATTGGCTGATCCATGGAGATGCTGGGGATTGAACCCAGGGCCTCATACATGCAAAGCATGCGCTCTACCACTGAGCTACATCCCCTCAGCTGGAAAGTAGTTGCATATGGAGATAGTGAAAAAGAGAGCAGAGGGAAATTAATGTTGTTTAGCCCCTTCATGGAGTTGGGTTTCAGACCTGTCCCTGGTGGTCTAGTGGTTAGGATTCGGCGCTCTCACCGCCGCGGCCTGCGTTTGATTCCCGGTCAGGGAATGTAACACTTTTGGGAAAACACAACGCAAACATCTCATATGTCTAAAAAGTTGGCACAAGCCACAGAAATTCTTAACCCCCTTTGAGCCAGTGACCTCAGGATTCTTGCAATTTCACCTACAG
>NC_140006.1:43455880-43458380 GCF_964263955.1 Coregonus lavaretus | reverse complement strand
TCACCTACAGTCCTCCACTCTACCAACTGAGCTATCGAAGGTGACAGTTAAAAAGCAATGCCGATCCCTTAGATTCAATATGGAGGGTCAGAAGTGATGCTGAATCACAGCTGCCCTTTTATAGCTTGACATGCAGCGATTGGCTGATCCATGGAGATTGAACCCAGGGCCTCATACATGCAAAGCATGCGCTCTACCACTGAGCTACATCCCCTCAGCTGGAAAGTAGTTGCATATGGAGATAGTGAAAAAGAGAGCAGAGGGAAATTAATGTTGTTTAGCCCCTTCATGGAGTTGGGTTTCAGACCTGTCCCTGGTGGTCTAGTGGTTAGGATTCGGTGCTCTCACTGCCGCGGCCAGGGTTCGATTCCCGGTCAGGGAATGTAACACTTTTGGGAAAACACAACGCAAACATCTCATATGTCTAAAAAGTTGGCACAAGCCACAGAAATGCTTAACCCCCTTTGAGCCAGTGACCTCAGGATTCTTGCAATTTCACCTACAGTCCTCCGCTCTACCAACTGAAATATCGAAGGTGACAGTTAAAAAGCAATGCTGATCCCTTAGATTCAATATGGAGGGTCAGAAGTGATGCTGAATCACAGCTGCCCTTTTATAGCTTGACATGCAGAGATTGGCTGATCCATGGAGATGCTGGGGATTGAACCCAGGGCCTCATACATGCAAAGCATGCGCTCTACCACTGAGCTACATCCCCTCAGCTGGAAAGTAGTTGCATATGGAGATAGTGAAAAAGAGAGCAGAGGGAAATTAATGTTGTTTAGCCCCTTCATGGAGTTGGGTTTCAGACCTGTCCCTGGTGGTCTAGTGGTTAGGATTCGGCGCTCTCACCGCCGCGGCCTGCGTTTGATTCCCGGTCAGGGAATGTAACACTTTTGGGAAAACACAACGCAAACATCTCATATGTCTAAAAAGTTGGCACAAGCCACAGAAATTCTTAACCCCCTTTGAGCCAGTGACCTCAGGATTCTTGCAATTTCACCTACAGTCCTTTTGCTCTACCAACTGAGCTATCGAAGGTGACAGTTGAAGGATTTGGCACTCTCAGAGAAACATAATCTTTTGGGCAAGCACAAATCAATCTGCACTTTCGTAAAAAAGCTGCCGCAAACCACAGGAAAAGCTACCCTCCTTCGAGCCGGATTTGAACCAGCGACCTAAGGATTGCTGCAATTTCACCTACAGTCCTCCGCTCTACCAACTGAGCTATCGAAGGTGACAGTTAAAAAGCAATGCCGATCCCTTAGATTCAATATGGAGGGTCAGAAGTGATTCTGAATCACAGCTGCCCTTTTATAGCTTGACATGCAGAGATTGGCTGATCCATGGAGATGCTGGGGATTGAACCCAGGGCCTCATACATGCGCTCTACCACTGAGCTACATCCCCTCACCTGGAAAGTAGTTGCATATGGAGATAGTGAAAAAGAGAGCAGAGGGAAATTAATGTTGTTTAGCCCCTTCATGGAGTTGGGTTTCAGACGTGTCCCTGGTGGTCTAGTGGTTAGGATTCGGCGCTCTCACCGCCGCGGCCTGGGTTCGATTCCCGGTCAGGGAATGTAACACTTTTGGGAAAACACAACGCAAACATCTCATATGTCTAAAAAGTTGGCACAAGCCACAGAAATTCTTACCCCCCTTTGAGCCTGTGACCTCAGGATTCTTGCAATTTCACCTACAGTCCTTTTGCTCTACCAACTGAAATATCGAAGGTGACAGTTAAAAAGCAATGCTGATCCCTTAGATTCAATATGGAGGGTCAGAAGTGATGCTGAATCACAGCTGCCCTTTTATAGCTTGACATGCAGAGATTGGCTGATCCATGGAGATGCTGGGGATTGAACCCAGGGCCTCATACATGCAAAGCATGCGCTCTACCACTGAGCTACATCCCCTCAGCTGGAAAGTAGTTGCATATGGAGATAGTGAAAAAGAGAGCAGAGGGAAATTAATGTTGTTTAGCCCCTTCATGGAGTTGGGTTTCAGACCTGTCCCTGGTGGTCTAGTGGTTAGGATTCGGCGCTCTCACCGCCGCGGCCTGCGTTTGATTCCCGGTCAGGGAATGTAACACTTTTGGGAAAACACAACGCAAACATCTCATATGTCTAAAAAGTTGGCACAAGCCACAGAAATTCTTAACCCCCTTTGAGCCAGTGACCTCAGGATTCTTGCAATTTCACCTACAGTCCTTTTGCTCTACCAACTGAGCTATCGAAGGTGACAGTTGAAGGATTTGGCACTCTCAGAGAAACATAATCTTTTGGGCAAGCACAAATCAATCTGCACTTTCGTAAAAAAGCTGCCGCAAACCACAGGAAAAGCTACCCTCCTTCGAGCCGGATTTGAACCAGCGACCTAAGGATTGCTGCAATTTCACCTACAGTCCTCCGCTCTACCAACTGAGCTATCGAAGGTGACAGTTAAAAAGCAATGCCGATCCCTTAGATTCAATATGGAGGGTCAGAAGTGATTCTGAATCA
>NC_140006.1:43448380-43450880 GCF_964263955.1 Coregonus lavaretus | reverse complement strand
AGCTGCCCTTTTATAGCTTGACATTCAGAGATTGGCTGATCCATGGAGATGCTGGGGATTGAACCCAGGGCCTCATACATGCAAAGCATGCGCTCTACCACTGAGCTACATCCCCTCAGCTGGAAAGTAGTTGCATATGGAGATAGTGAAAAAGAGAGCAGAGGGAAATTAATGTTGTTTAGCCCCTTCATGGAGTTGGGTTTCAGCCCTGTCCCTGGTGGTCTAGTGGTTAGGATTTGGTGCTCTCACCGCCGCGGCCCGGGTTCGATTCCCGGTCAGGGAATGTAACACTTTTGGGAAAACACAACGCAAACATCTCATATGTCTAAAAAGTTGGCACAAGCCACAGAAATTCTTAACCCCCTTTGAGCCAGTGACCTCAGGATTCTTGCAATTTCACCTACAGTCCTACGCTCTACCAACTGAGCTATCGAAGGTGACAGTTAAAAAGCAATGCCGATCCCTTAGATTCAATATGGAGGGTCAGAAGTGATGCTGAATCACAGCTGCCCTTTTATAGCTTGACATGCAGAGATTGGCTGATCCATGGAGATGCTGGGGATTGAACCCAGGGCCTCATACATGCAAAGCATGCGCTCTACCACTGAGCTACATCCCCTCAGCTGGAAAGTAGTTGCATATGGAGATAGTGAAAAAGAGAGCAGAGGGAAATTAATGTTGTTTAGCCCCTTCATGGAGTTGGGTTTCAGACCTGTCCCTGGTGGTCTAGTGGTTAGGATTTGGTGCTCTCACCGCCGCTGCCCGGTTTCGATTCCCGGTCAGGGAATATAACACTTTTGGGAAAACACAACGCAAACATCTCATATGTCTAAAAAGTTGGCACAAGCCACAGAAATTCTTAACCCCCTTTGAGCCAGTGACCTCAGGATTCTTGCAATTTCACCTACAGTCCTCCGCTCTACCAACTGAGCTATCGAAGGTGACAGTTGAAGGATTTGGCACTCTCAGAGAAACATAATCTTTTGGGCAAGCACAAATCAATCTGCACTTTCATAAAAAAGCTGCCGCAAACCACAGGAAAAGCTACCCTTCTTCGATCCGGATTTGAACCAGCGACCTAAGGATTGCTGCAATTTCACCTACAGTCCTCCGCTCTACCAACTGAGCTATCTAAGGTGACAGTTAAAAAGCAATGCCAATCCCTTAGATTCAATATGGAGGGTCAGAAGTGATTCTGAATCACAGCTGCCCTTTTATAGCTTGACATTCAGAGATTGGCTGATCCATGGAGATGCTGGGGATTGAACCAAGGGCCTCATACATGCAAAGCATGCGCTCTACCACTGAGCTACATCCCCTCAGCTGGAAAGTAGTTGCATATGGAGATAGTGAAAAAGAGAGCAGAGGGAAATTAATGTTGTTTAGCCCCTTCATGGAGTTGGGTTTCAGACCTGTCCCTGGTGGTCTAGTGGTTAGGATTTGGCGCTCTCACTGCTGCGGCCCGGGTTCGATTCCTGGTCAGGGAATGTAACACTTTTGGGAAAACACAACGCAAACATCTCATATGTCTAAAAAGTTGGCACAAGCCACAGAAATTCTTAACCCCCTTTGAGCCAGTGACCTCAGGATTCTTGCAATTTCACCTACAGTCCTACGCTCTACCAACTGAGCTATCGAAGGTGACAGTTGAAGGATTTGGCACTCTCAGAGAAACATAATCTTTTGGGCAAGCACAAATCAATCTGCACTTTCATAAAAAAGCTGCCGCAAACCACAGGAAAAGCTACCCTCCTTTGAGCGGAATTTGAACCAGCAACCTAAGGATTGCTGCAATTTCACCTACAGTCCTCCGCTCTACCAACTGAGAAATCGAAGGTGACAGTTAAAAAGCAATGCCGATCCCTTAGATTCAATATGGAGGGTCAGAAGTGATGCTGAATCACAGCTGCCCTTTTATAGCTTGACATGCAGAGATTGGCTGATCCATGGAGATGCTGGGGATTGAACCCAGGGCCTCATACATGCAAAGCATGCGCTCTACCACTGAGCTACATCCCCTCAGCTGGAAAGTAGTTGCATATGGAGATAGTGAAAAAGAGAGCAGAAGGAAATTAATGTTGTTTAGCCCCTTCATGGAGTTGGGTTTCAGACGTGTCCCTGGTGGTCTAGTGGTTAGGATTCGGCGCTCTCACCGCCGCGGCCCGGGTTTGATTCCCGGTCAGGGAATGTAACACTTTTGGGAAAACACAACGCAAACATCTCATATGTCTAAAAAGTTGGCACAAGCCACAGAAATTCTTAACCCCCTTTGAGCCAGTGACCTCAGGATTCTTGCAATTTCACCTACAGTCCTCCGCTCTAACAACTGAGCTATCGAAGGTGACAGTTAAAAAGCAATGCCGATCCCTTAGATTCAATATTGAGGGTCAGAAGTGATGCTGAATCACAGCTGCCCTTTTATAGCTTGACATGCAGAGGTTGGCTGATCCATGGAGATGCTGGGGATTGAACACAGGGCCTCATACATGCAAAGCATGCG
>NC_140006.1:43433380-43440880 GCF_964263955.1 Coregonus lavaretus | reverse complement strand
ATATGGAGGGTCAGAAGTGATGCTGAATCACAGCTGCCCTTTTATAGCTTGACATGCAGAGATTGGCTGATCCATGGAGATGCTGGGGATTGAACCCAGGGCCTCATACATGCAAAGCATGCGCTCTACCACTGAGCTACATCCCCTCAGCTGGAAAGTAGTTGCATATGGAGATAGTGAAAAAGAGAGCAGAGGGAAATTAATGTTGTTTAGCCCCTTCATGGAGTTGGGTTTCAGACCTGTCCCTGGTGGTCTAGTGGTTAGGATTTGGTGCTCTCACCGCCGCGGCCCGGTTTCGATTGCCGGTCAGGGAATATAACACTTTTGGGAAAACACAACGCAAACATCTCATATGTCTAAAAAGTTGGCACAAGCCACAGAAATTCTTAACCCCCTTTGAGCCAGTGACCTCAGGATTCTTGCAATTTCACCTACAGTCCTCCGCTCTAACAACTGAGCTATCGAAGGTGACAGTTAAAAAGCAATGCCGATCCCTTAGATTCAATATGGAGGGTCAGAAGTGATGCTGAATCACAGCTGCCCTTTTATAGCTTGACATGCAGAGATTGGCTGATCCATGGAGATGCTGGGGATTGAACCCAGGGCCTCATACATGCAAAGCATGCGCTCTACCACTGAGCTACATCCCCTCAGCTGGAAAGTAGTTGCATATGGAGATAGTGAAAAAGAGAGCAGAGGGAAATTAATGTTGTTTAGCCCCTTCATGGAGTTGGGTTTCAGACCTGTCCCTGGTGGTCTAGTGGTTAGGATTCGGCGCTCTCACTGCCGCGGCCCGGGTTCGATTCCCGGTCAGGGAATGTAACACTTTTGGGAAAACACAACGCAAACATCTCATATGTCTAAAAAGTTGGCACAAGCCACAGAAATTCTTACCCCCCTTTGAGCCTGTGACCTCAGGATTCTTGCAATTTCACCTACAGTCCTTTTGCTCTACCAACTGAGCTATCGAAGGTGACAGTTGAAGGATTTGGCACTCTCAGAGAAACATAATCTTTTGGGCAAGCACAAATCAATCTGCACTTTCATAAAAAAGCTGCCGCAAACCACAGGAAAAGCTACCCTCCTTCGAGCCGGATTTGAACCAGCGACCTAAGGATTGCTGCAATTTCACCTACAGTCCTCCGCTCTACCAACTGAGCTATCGAAGGTGACAGTTAAAAAGCAATGCCAATCCCTTAGATTCAATATGGAGGGTCAGAAGTGATTCTGAATCACAGCTGCCCTTTTATAGCTTGACATTCAGAGATTGGCTGATCCATGGAGATGCTGGGGATTGAACCCAGGGCCTCATACATGCAAAGCATGCGCTCTACCACTGAGCTACATCCCCTCAGCTGGAAAGTAGTTGCATATGGAGATAGTGAAAAAGAGAGCAGAGGGAAATTAATGTTGTTTAGCCCCTTCATGGAGTTGGGTTTCAGACCTGTCCCTGGTGGTCTAGTGGTTAGGATTTGGTGCTCTCACCGCCGCGGCCCGGGTTCGATTCCCGGTCAGGGAATGTAACACTTTTGGGAAAACACAACGCAAACATCTCATATGTCTAAAAAGTTGGCACAAGCCACAGAAATTCTTAACCCCCTTTGAGCCAGTGACCTCAGGATTCTTGCAATTTCACCTACAGTCCTACGCTCTACCAACTGAGCTATCGAAGGTGACAGTTAAAAAGCAATGCCGATCCCTTAGATTCAATATGGAGGGTCAGAAGTGATGCTGAATCACAGCTGCCCTTTTATAGCTTGACATGCAGAGATTGGCTGATCCATGGAGATGCTGGGGATTGAACCCAGGGCCTCATACATGCAAAGCATGCGCTCTACCACTGAGCTACATCCCCTCAGCTGGAAAGTAGTTGCATATGGAGATAGTGAAAAAGAGAGCAGAGGGAAATTAATGTTGTTTAGCCCCTTCATGGAGTTGGGTTTCAGACCTGTCCCTGGTGGTCTAGTGGTTAGGATTTGGTGCTCTCACCGCCGCGGCCCGGTTTCGATTGCCGGTCAGGGAATATAACACTTTTGGGAAAACACAACGCAAACATCTCATATGTCTAAAAAGTTGGCACAAGCCACAGAAATTCTTAACCCCCTTTGAGCCAGTGACCTCAGGATTCTTGCAATTTCACCTACAGTCCTCCGCTCTAACAACTGAGCTATCGAAGGTGACAGTTAAAAAGCAATGCCGATCCCTTAGATTCAATATGGAGGGTCAGAAGTGATGCTGAATCACAGCTGCCCTTTTATAGCTTGACATGCAGAGATTGGCTGATCCATGGAGATGCTGGGGATTGAACCCAGGGCCTCATACATGCAAAGCATGCGCTCTACCACTGAGCTACATCCCCTCAGCTGGAAAGTAGTTGCATATGGAGATAGTGAAAAAGAGAGCAGAGGGAAATTAATGTTGTTTAGCCCCTTCATGGAGTTGGGTTTCAGACCTGTCCCTGGTGGTCTAGTGGTTAGGATTCGGCGCTCTCACTGCCGCGGCCCGGGTTCGATTCCCGGTCAGGGAATGTAACACTTTTGGGAAAACACAACGCAAACATCTCATATGTTTAAAAAGTTGGCACAAGCCACAGAAATTCTTAACCCCCTTTGAGCCAGTGACCTCAGGATTCTTGCAATTTCACCTACAGTCCTCCGCTCTACCAACTGAGCTATCGAAGGTGACAGTTGAAGGATTTGGCACTCTCAGAGAAACATAATCTTTTGGGCAAGCACAAATCAATCTGCACTTTCATAAAAAAGCTGCCGCAAACCACAGGAAAAGCTACCCTTCTTCGATCCGGATTTGAACCAGCGACCTAAGGATTGCTGCAATTTCACCTACAGTCCTCCGCTCTACCAACTGAGCTATCTAAGGTGACAGTTAAAAAGCAATGCCAATCCCTTAGATTCAATATGGAGGGTCAGAAGTGATTCTGAATCACAGCTGCCCTTTTATAGCTTGACATTCAGAGATTGGCTGATCCATGGAGATGCTGGGGATTGAACCAAGGGCCTCATACATGCAAAGCATGCGCTCTACCACTGAGCTACATCCCCTCAGCTGGAAAGTAGTTGCATATGGAGATAGTGAAAAAGAGAGCAGAGGGAAATTAATGTTGTTTAGCCCCTTCATGGAGTTGGGTTTCAGACCTGTCCCTGGTGGTCTAGTGGTTAGGATTTGGCGCTCTCACTGCTGCGGCCCGGGTTCGATTCCTGGTCAGGGAATGTAACACTTTTGGGAAAACACAACGCAAACATCTCATATGTCTAAAAAGTTGGCACAAGCCACAGAAATTCTTAACCCCCTTTGAGCCAGTGACCTCAGGATTCTTGCAATTTCACCTACAGTCCTACGCTCTACCAACTGAGCTATCGAAGGTGACAGTTGAAGGATTTGGCACTCTCAGAGAAACATAATCTTTTGGGCAAGCACAAATCAATCTGCACTTTCATAAAAAAGCTGCCGCAAACCACAGGAAAAGCTACCCTCCTTTGAGCCGGATTTGAACCAGCAACCTAAGGATTGCTGCAATTTCACCTACAGTCCTCCGCTCTACCAACTGAGAAATCGAAGGTGACAGTTAAAAAGCAATGCCGATCCCTTAGATTCAATATGGAGGGTCAGAAGTGATGCTGAATCACAGCTGCCCTTTTATAGCTTGACATGCAGAGATTGGCTGATCCATGGAGATGCTGGGGATTGAACCCAGGGCCTCATACATGCAAAGCATGCGCTCTACCACTGAGCTTCATCCCCTCAGCTGGAAAGTAGTTGCATATGGAGATAGTGAAAAAGAGAGCAGAAGGAAATTAATGTTGTTTAGCCCCTTCATGGAGTTGGGTTTCAGACGTGTCCCTGGTGGTCTAGTGGTTAGGATTCGGCGCTCTCACCGCCGCGGCCCGGGTTTGATTCCCGGTCAGGGAATGTAACACTTTTGGGAAAACACAACGCAAACATCTCATATGTCTAAAAAGTTGGCACAAGCCACAGAAATTCTTAACCCCCTTTGAGCCAGTGACCTCAGGATTCTTGCAATTTCACCTACAGTCCTCCGCTCTAACAACTGAGCTATCGAGGGTGACAGTTAAAAAGCAATGCCGATCCCTTAGATTCAATATTGAGGGTCAGAAGTGATGCTGAATCACAGCTGCCCTTTTATAGCTTGACATGCAGAGGTTGGCTGATCCATGGAGATGCTGGGGATTGAACACAGGGCCTCATACATGCAAAGCATGCGCTCTACCACTGAGCTACATCCCCTCAGCTGGAAAGTAGTTGCATATGGAGATAGTGAAAAAGAGAGCAGAGGGAAATTAATGTTGTTTAGCCCCTTCATGGAGTTGGGTTTCAGACCTGTCCCTGGTGGTCTAGTGGTTAGGATTCGGCGCTCTCACCGCCGCGGCCTGAGTTCGATTCCCGGTCAGGGAATGTAACACTTTTGGGAAAACACAACGCAAACATCTCATATGTCTAAAAAGTTGGCACAAGCCACAGAAATTCTTAACCGCCTTTGAGCCAGTGACCTCAGGATTCTTGCAATTTCACCTACAGTCCTTTTGCTCTACCAACTGAGCTATCGAAGGTGACAGTTGAAGGATTTGGCACTCTCAGAGAAACATAATCTTTTGGGCAAGCACAAATCAATCTGCACTTTCGTAAAAAAGCTGCCGCAAACCACAGGAAAAGCTACCCTCCTTCGAGCCGGATTTGAACCAGCGACCTAAGGTTTGCTGCAATTTCACCTACAGTCCTCCGCTCTACCAACTGAGCTATCGAAGGTGACAGTTAAAAAGCTATGCCGATCCCTTAGATTCAATATGGAGGGTCAGAAGTGATGCTGAATCACAGCTGCCCTTTTATAGCTTGACATGCAGAGATTGGCTGATCCATGGAGATGCTGGGTATTGAACCCAGGGCCTCATACATGCAAAGCATGTGCTCTACCACTGAGCTACATCCCCTCAGCTGGAAAGTAGTTGCATATGGAGATAGTGAAAAAGAGAGCAGAGGGAAATTAATGTTGTTTAGCCCCTTCATGGAGTTGGGTTTCAGACCTGTCCCTGGTGGTCTAGTGGTTAGGATTTGGTGCTCTCACCGCCGCGGCCCGGGTTCGATTCCTGGTCAGGGAATGTAACACTTTTGGGAAAACACAACGCAAACATCTCATATGTCTAAAAAGTTGGCACAAGCCACAGAAATTCTTAACCCCCTTTGAGCCAGTGACCTCAGGATTCTTGCAATTTCACCTACAGTCCTACGCTCTACCAACTGAGCTATCGAAGGTGACAGTTGAAGGATTTGGCACTCTCAGAGAAACATAATCTTTTGGGAAAGCACAAATCAATCTGCACTTTCATAAAAAAGCTGCCGCAAACCACAGGAAAAGCTACCCTCCTTTGAGCCGGATTTGAACCAGCGACCTAAGGATTGCTGCAATTTCACCTACAGTCCTCCGCTCTACCAACTGAGCTATCGAAGGTGACAGTTAAAAAGCAATGCCGATCCCTTAGATTCAATATGGAGGGTCAGAAGTGATGCTGAATCACAGCTGCCCTTTTATAGCTTGACATGCAGAGATTGGCTGATCCATGGAGATGCTGGGGATTGAACCCAGGGCCTCATACATGCAAAGCATGCGCTCTACCACTGAGCTACATCCCCTCAGCCGGAAAGTAGTTGCATATGGAGATAGTGAAAAAGAGAGCAGAGGGAAATTAATGTTGTTTAGCCCCTTCATGGAGTTGGGTTTCAGACCTGTCCCTGGTGGTCTAGTGTTTAGGATTCGGCGCTCTCACCGCCGTGGCCCGGGTTCAATTCCCGGTCAGGGAATGTAACACTTTTGGGAAAACACAACGCAAACATCTCATATGTCTAAAAAGTTGGCACAAGCCACAGAAATTCTTAACCCCCTTTGAGCCAGTGACCTCAGGATTCTTGCAATTTCACCTACAGTCCTTTTGCTCTACCAACTGAGCTATCGAAGGTGACAGTTGAAGGATTTGGCACTCTCAGAGAAACATAATCTTTTGGGCAAGCACAAATCAATCTGCACTTTCGTAAAAAAGCTGCCGCAAACCACAGGAAAAGCTACCCTCCTTCGAGCCAGATTTGAACCAGCGACCTAAGGATTGCTGCAATTTCACCTACAGTCCTCCGCTCTACCAACTGAGCTATCGAAGGTGACAGTTAAAAAGCAATGCCGATCCCTTAGATTCAATATGGAGGGTCAGAAGTGATGCTGAATCACAGCTGCCCTTTTATAGCTTGACATGCAGAGATTGGCTGATCCATGGAGATGCTGGGGATTGAACCCAGGGCCTCATACATGCAAAGCATGCGCTCTACCACTGAGCTACATCCCCTCAGCTGGAAAGTAGTTGCATATGGAGATAGTGAAAAAGAGAGCAGAGGGAAATTAATGTTGTTTAGCCCCTTCATGGAGTTGGGTTTCAGACCTGTCCCTGGTGGTCTAGTGGTTAGGATTCGGCGCTCTCACCGCCGTGGTCCGGGTTCGATTCCCGGTCAGGGAATGTAACACTTTTGGGAAAACACAATGCAAACATCTCATATGTCTAAAAAGTTGGAACAAGCCACAGAAATTCTTATCCCCTTTGAGCCAGTGACCTCAGGATTCTTGCAATTTCACCTACAGTCCTTTTGCTCTACCAACTGAGCTATCGAAGGTGACAGTTGAAGGATTTGGCACTCTCAGAGAAACATAATCTTTTGGGCAAGCACAAATCAATCTGCACTTTCGTAAAAAAGCTGCCGCAAACCACAGGAAAAGCTACCCTCCTTCGAGCCGGATTTGAACCAGCAACCTAAGGATTGCTGCAATTTCACCTACAGTCCTCCGCTCTACCAACTGAGCTATCGAAGGTTACAGTTAAAAAGCAATGCCGATCCCTTAGATTCAATATGGAGGGTCAGAAGTGATGCTGAATCACAGCTGCCCTTTTATAGCTTGACATGCAGAGATTGGCTGATCCATGGAGATGCTGGGGATTGAACCCAGGGCCTCATACATGCAAAGCATGCGCTCTACCACTGAGCTACATCCCCTCAGCTGGAAAGTAGTTGCATATGGAGATAGTGAAAAAGAGAGCAGAGGGAAATTAATGTTGTTTAGCCCCTTCATGGAGTTGGGTTTCAGACCTGTCCCTGGTGGTCTAGTGGTTAGGATTCGGCGCTCTCACCGCCGCGGTCCGGGTTCGATTCCCGGTCAGGGAATGTAACACTTTCGGGAAAACACAACGCAAACATCTCATATGTCTAAAAAGTTGGAACAAGCCACAGAAATTCTTATCCCCTTTGAGCCAGTGACCTCAGGATTCTTGCAATTTCACCTACAGTCCTTTTGCTCTACCAACTGAGCTATCGAAGGTGACAGTTGAAGGATTTGGCACTCTCAGAGAAACATAATCTTTTGGGCAAGCACAAATCAATCTGCACTTTCGTATAAAAGCTGCCGCAAACCACAGGAAAAGCTACCCTCCT
>NC_140006.1:43370880-43428380 GCF_964263955.1 Coregonus lavaretus | reverse complement strand
CAATGCCGATCCCTTAGATTCAATATGGAGGGTCAGAAGTGATGCTGAATCACAGCTGCCCTTTTATAGCTTGACATGCAGAGATTGGCTGATCCATGGAGATGCTGGGGATTGAACCCAGGGCCTCATACATGCAAAGCATGCGCTCTACCACTGAGCTACATCCCCTCAGCTGGAAAGTAGTTGCATATGGAGATAGTGAAAAAGAGAGCAGAGGGAAATTAATGTTGTTTAGCCCAATCATGGAGTTGGGTTTCAGACCTGTCCCTGGTGGTCTAGTGGTTAGGATTCGGCGCTCTCACTGCCGCGGCCTGGGTTCGATTCCCGGTCAGGGAATGTAACACTTTTGGGAAAACACAACGCAAACATCTCATATGTCTAAAAAGTTGGCACAAGCCACAGAAATTCTTAACCCCCTTTGAGCCAGTGACCTCAGGATTCTTGCAATTTCACCTACAGTCCTTTTGCTCTACCAACTGAGCTATCGAAGGTGACAGTTGAAGGATTTGGCACTCTCAGAGAAACATAATCTTTTGGGCAAGCACAAATCAATCTGCACTTTCGTAAAAAAGCTGCCGCAAACCACAGGAAAAGCTACCCTCCTTCGAGCCGGATTTGAACCAGCGACCTAAGGATTGCTGCAATTTCACCTACAGTCCTCCGCACTACCAACTGAGCTATCGAAGGTGACAGTTAAAAAGCAATGCCGATCCCTTAGATTCAATATGGAGGGTCAGAAGTGATGCTGAATCACAGCTGCCCTTTTATAGCTTGACATGCAGAGATTTGCTGATCCATGGAGATGCTGGGGATTGAACCCAGGGCCTCATACATGCAAAGCATACGCTCTACCACTGTGCTACATCCCCTCTGCTGGAAAGTTGTTGCATATGGAGATAGTGAAAAAGAGAGCAGAGGGAAATTAATGTTGTTTAGCCCCTTCATGGAGTTGGGTTTCAGACCTGTCCCTGGTGGTCTAGTGGTTAGGATTCGGTGCTCTCGCCGTGGCCCGGGTTCGATTCCCGGTCAGGGAATGTAACACTTTTGGGAAAACACAACACAAACATCCCATATGTCTAAAAAGTTGGCACAAGCTACAGAAATTCTTACCCCCATTTGAGCCAGTGACCTCAGGATTCTTGCGATTTCACCTACAGTACTTTTGCTCTACCAACTGAGCTATCGAAGGTGACAGTTGAAGGATTTGGCACTCTCAGAGAAACATAATCTTTTGGGCAAGCACAAATCAATCTGCACTTTCATAAAAAAGCTGCCGCAAACCACAGGAAAAGCTACCCTCCTTCGAGCCGGATTTGAACCAGCGACCTAAGGATTGCTGCAATTTCACCTACAGTCCTCCGCTCTACCAACTGAGCTATCGAAGGTGACAGTTAAAAAGCAATGCCGATCCCTTAGATTCAATATGGAGGGTCAGAAGTGATTCTGAATCACAGCTGCCCTTTTATAGCTTGACAGTCAGAGATTGGCTGATCCATGGAGATGCTGGGGATTGAACCCAGGGCCTCATACATGCAAAGCATGCACTCTACCACTGAGCTACATCCCCTCAGCTGGAAAGTAGTTGCATATGGAGATAGTGAAAAAGAGAGCAGAGGGAAATTAATGTTGTTTAGCCCCTTCATGGAGTTGGGTTTCAGACCTGTCCCTGGTGGTCTAGTGGTTAGGATTCGGCGCTCTCACCGCCGCGGCCAGGGTTCGATTCCCGGTCAGGGAATGTAACACTTTTGGGAAAACACAACGCAAACATCTCATATGTCTAAAAAGTTGGCACAAGCCACAGAAATTCTTAACCCCCTTTGAGCCAGTGACCTCAGGATTCTTGCAATTTCACCTACAGTCCTCCGCTCTACCAACTGAAATATCGAAGGTGACAGTTAAAAAGCAATGCCGATCCCTTAGATTCAATATGGAGGGTCAGAAGTGATGCTGAATCACAGCTGCCCTTTTATAGCTTGACATGCAGAGATTGGCTGATCCATGGAGATGCTGGGGATTGAACCCAGGGCCTCATACATGCAAAGCATGCGCTCTACCACTGAGCTACATCCCCTCAGCTGGAAAGTAGTTGCATATGGAGATAGTGAAAAAGAGAGCAGAGGGAAATTAATGTTGTTTAGCCCCTTCATGGAGTTGGGTTTCAGACCTGTCTCTGGTGGTCTAGTGGTTAGGATTCGTCGCTCTCACCGCCGTGGCCCGGGTTCGATTCCCGGTCAGGGAATGTAACACTTTTGGGAAAACACAACGCAAACATCTCATATGTCTAAAAAGTTGGCACAAGCCACAGAAATTCTTAACCCACTTTGAGCCAGTGACCTCAGGATTCTTGCAATTTCACCTACAGTCCTCCGCTCTAACAACTGAGCTATCGAAGGTGACAGTTAAAAAGCAATGCCGATCCCTTAGATTCAATATGGAGGGTCAGAAGTGATGCTGAATCACAGCTGCCCTTTTATAGCTTGACATGCAGAGATTGGCTGATCCATGGAGATGCTGGGGATTGAACCCAGGGCCTCATACATGCAAAGCATGCGCTCTACCACTGAGCTACATCCCCTCAGCTGGAAAGTAGTTGCATATGGAGATAGTGAAAAAGAGAGCAGAGGGAAATTAATGTTGTTTAGCCCCTTCATGGAGTTGGGTTTCAGACCTGTCCCTGGTGGTCTAGTGGTTAGGATTCGGCGCTCTCACCGCTGCGGCCTGCGTTCGATTCCCGGTCAGGGAATGTAACACTTTTGGGAAAACACAACGCAAACATCTCATATATCTAAAAAGTTGGCACAAGCCACAGAAATTCTTAACCCCCTTTGAGCCAGTGACCTCAGGATTCTTGCAATTTCACCTACAGTCCTTTTGCTCTACCAACTGAGCTATCGAAGGTGACAGTTGAAGGATTTGGCACTCTCAGAGAAACATAATCTTTTGGGCAAGCACAAATCAATCTGCACTTTCGTAAAAAAGCTGCCGCAAACCACAGGAAAAGCTACCCTCCTTCGAGCCGGATTTGAACCAGCGACCTAAGGATTGCTGCAATTTCACCTACAGTCCTCCGCTCTACCAACTGAGCTATCGAAGGTGACAGTTAAAAAGCAATGCCGATCCCTTAGATTCAATATGGAGGGTCAGAAGTGATTCTGAATCACAGCTGCCCTTTTATAGCTTGACATGCAGAGATTGGCTGATCCATGGAGATGCTGGGGATTGAACCCAGGGCCTCATACATGCAAAGCATGCGCTCTACCACTGAGCTACATCACCTCAGCTGGAAAGTAGTTGCATATGGAGATAGTGAAAAAGAGAGCAGAGGGAAATTAATGTTGTTTAGCCCCTTCATGGAGTTGGGTTTCAGACCTGTCCCTGGTGGTCTAGTGGTTAGGATTCGGCGCTCTCACCGCCGCGGCCCGGGTTCGATTCCCGGTCAGGGAATGTAACACTTTTGGGAAAACACAACGCAAACATCTCATATGTCTAAAAAGTTGGCACAAGCCACAGAAATTCTTAACCCCCTTTGAGCCAGTGACCTCAGGATTCTTGCAATTTCACCTACAGTCCTCCGCTCTAACAACTGAGCTATCGAAGGTGACAGTTAAAAAGCAATGCCGATCCCTTAGATTCAATATGGAGGGTCAGAAGTGATGCTGAATCACAGCTGCCCTTTTATAGCTTGACATGCAGAGATTGGCTGATCCATGGAGATGCTGGAGATTGAACCCAGGGCCTCATACATGCAAAGCATGCGCTCTACCACTGAGCTACATCCCCTCAGCTGGAAAGTAGTTGCATATGGAGATAGTGAAAAAGAGAGCAGAGGGAAATTAATGTTGTTTAGCCCCTTCATGGAGTTGGGTTTCAGACCTGTCCCTGGTGGTCTAGTGGTTAGTATTCGGCGCTCTCACCGCTGCGGCCCGGGTTCGATTCCCGGTCAGGGAATGTAACACTTTTGGGAAAACACAACGCAAACATCTCATATGTCTAAAAAGTTGGCACAAGCCACAGAAATTCTTAACCCCCTTTGAGCCAGTGACCTCAGGATTCTTGCAATTTCACCTACAGTCCTCCGCTCTAACAACTGAGCTATCGAAGTTGACAGTTAAAAAGCAATGCCGATCCCTTAGATTCAATATGGAGGGTCAGAAGTGATGCTGAATCACAGCTGCCCTTTTATAGCTTGACATGCAGAGATTGGCTGATCCATGGAGATGCTGGGGATTGAACCCAGGGCCTCATACATGCAAAGCATGCGCTCTACCACTGAGCTACATCCCCTCAGCTGGAAAGTAGTTGCATATGGAGATAGTGAAAAAGAGAGCAGAGGGAAATTAATGTTGTTTAGCCCCTTCATGGAGTTGGGTTTCAGACCTGTCCCTGGTGATCTAGTGGTTAGGATTTGGCGCTCTCACTGCCGCGGCCTGCGTTCGATTCCCGGTCAGGGAATGTAACACTTTTGGGAAAACACAACGCAAACATCTCATATGTTTAAAAAGTTGGCACAAGCCACAGAAATTCTTAACCCCCTTTGAGCCAGTGACCTCAGGATTCTTGCAATTTCACCTACAGTCCTTTTGCTCTAACAACTGAGCTATCGAAGGTGACAGTTGAAGGATTTGGCACTCTCAGAGAAACATAATCTTTTGGGCAAGCACAAATCAATCTGCACTTTCGTAAAAAAGCTGCCGCAAACCACAGGAAAAGCTACCCTCCTTCGAGCCGGATTTGAACCAGCGACCTAAGGATTGCTGCAATTTCACCTACAGTCCTCCGCTCTACCAACTGAGCTATCGAAAGTGACAGTTAAAAAGCGATGCCGATCCCTTAGATTCAATATGGAGGGTCAGAAGTGATTCTAAATCACAGCTGCCCTTTTATAGCTTGACATGCAGAGATTGGCTGATCCATGGAGATGCTGGGGATTGAACCCAGGGCCTCATACATGCAAAGCATGCGCTCTACCACTGAGCTACATCCCCTCAGCTGGAAAGTAGTTGCATATGGAGATAGTGAAAAAGAGAGCAGAGGGAAATTAATGTTGTTTAGCCCCTTCATGGAGTTGGGTTTCAGACCTGTCCCTGGTGGTCTAGTGGTTAGGATTCGGCGCTCTCACCGCCGCGGCCTGCGTTCGATTCCCGGTCAGGGAATGTAACACTTTTGGGAAAACACAACGCAAACATCTCATATGTTTAAAAAGTTGGCACAAGCCACAGAAATTCTTAACCCCCTTTGAGCCAGTGACCTCAGGATTCTTGCAATTTCACCTACAGTCCTTTTGCTCTACCAACTGAGCTATCGAAGGTGACAGTTGAAGGATTTGGCACTCTCAGAGAAACATAATCTTTTGGGCAAGCACAAATCAATCTGCACTTTCATAAAAAAGCTGCCGCAAACCACAGGAAAAGCTACCCTCCTTTGAGCCGGATTTGAACCAGCGACCTAAGGATTGCTGCAATTTCACCTACAGTCCTCCGCTCTACCAACTGAGCTATCGAAGGTGACAGTTAAAAAGCAATGCCGATCCCTTAGATTCAATATGGAGGGTCAGAAGTGATTCTGAATCACAGCTGCCCTTTTATAGCTTGACATGCAGAGATTGGCTGATCCATGGAGATGCTGGGGATTGAACTCAGGGCCTCATACATGCAAAGCATGCGCTCTACCACTGAGCTACATCCCCTCAGCTGGAAAGTAGTTGCATATGGAGATAGTGAAAAAGAGAGCAGAGGGAAATTAATGTTGTTTAGCCCCGATCCCTTAGATTCAATATGGAGGGTCAGAAGTGATGCTGAATCACAGCTGCGCTTTTATAGCTTGACATGCAGAGATTGGCTGATCCATGGAGATGCTGGGGATTGAACCCAGGGCCTCATACATGCAAAGCATGCGCTCTACCACTGAGCTACATCCCCTCAGCTGGAAAGTAGTTGCATATGGAGATAGTGAAAAAGAGAGCAGAGGGAAATTAATGTTGTTTAGCCCCTTCATGGAGTTGGGTTTCAGACCTGTCCCTGGTGGTCTAGTGGTTAGTATTCGGCGCTCTCACAGCCGCGGCCCGGGTTCGATTCCCGGTCAGGGAATGTAACACTTTTGGGAAAACACAACGCAAACATCTCATATGTCTAAAAAGTTGGCACAAGCCACAGAAATTCTTAACCCCCTTTGAGCCAGTGACCTCAGGATTCTTGCAATTTCACCTACAGTCCTCCGCTCTAACAACTGAGCTATCGAAGTTGACAGTTAAAAAGCAATGCCGATCCCTTAGATTCAATATGGAGGGTCAGAAGTGATGCTGAATCACAGCTGCCCTTTTATAGCTTGACATGCAGAGATTGGCTGATCCATGGAGATGCTGGGGATTGAACCCAGGGCCTCATACATGCAAAGCATGCGCTCTACCACTGAGCTACATCCCCTCAGCTGGAAAGTAGTTGCATATGGAGATAGTGAAAAAGAGAGCAGAGGGAAATTAATGTTGTTTAGCCCCTTCATGGAGTTGGGTTTCAGACCTGTCCCTGGTGGTCTAGTGGTTAGTATTCGGAGCTCTCACCGCCGCGGCCCGGGTTCGATTCCCGGTCAGGGAATGTAACACTTTTGGGAAAACACAACGCAAACATCTCATATGTCTAAAAAGTTGGCACAAGCCACAGAAATTCTTAACCCCCTTTGAGCCAGTGACCTCAGGATTCTTGCAATTTCACCTACAGTCCTCCGCTCTAACAACTGAGCTATCGAAGTTGACAGTTAAAAAGCAATGCCGATCCCTTAGATTCAATATGGAGGGTCAGAAGTGATGCTGAATCACAGCTGCCCTTTTATAGCTTGACATGCAGAGATTGGCTGATCCATGGAGATGCTGGGGATTGAACCCAGGGCCTCATACATGCAAAGCATGCGCTCTACCACTGAGCTACATCCCCTCAGCTGGAATGTAGTTGCATATGGAGATAGTGAAAAAGAGAGCAGAGGGAAATTAATGTTGTTTAGCCCCTTCATGGAGTTGGGTTTCAGACCTGTCCCTGGTGGTCTAGTGGTTAGGATTCGGCGCTCTCACCGCCGCGGCCTGCGTTCGATTCCCGGTCAGGGAATGTAACACTTTTGGGAAAACACAACGCAAACATCTCATATGTCTAAAAAGTTTGCACAAGCCACAGAAATTCTTAACCCCCTTTGAGCCAGTGACCTCAGGATTCTTGCAATTTCACCTACAGTCCTCCGCTCTACCAACTGAGCTATCGAAGGTGACAGTTGAAGGATTTGGCACTCTCAGAGAAACATAATCATTTGGGCAAGCACAAATCAATCTGCACTTTCGTAAAAAAGCTGCCGCAAACCACAGGAAAAGGTACCCTCCTTCGAGCCGGATTTGAACCAGCGACCTAAGGATTGCTGCAATTTCACCTACAGTCCTCCGATCTACCAACTGAGCTATCGAAGGTGACAGTTAAAAAGCGATGCCGATCCCTTAGATTCAATATGGAGGGTCAGAAGTGATTCTGAATCACAGCTGCCCTTTTATAGCTTGACATGCAGAGATTGGCTGATCCATGGAGATGCTGGGGATTGAACCCAGGGCCTCATACATGCAAAGCATGCGCTCTACCACTGAGCTACATCCCCTCAGCTGGAAAGTAGTTGCATATGGAGATAGTGAAAAAGAGAGCAGAGGGAAATTAATGTTGTTTAGCCCCTTCATGGAGTTGGGATTCAGACCTGTCCCTGGTGGTCTAGTGGTTAGGATTCGGCGCTCTCACCGCCGCGGCCCGGGTTCGATTCCCGGTCAGGGAATGTAACACTTTTGGGAAAACACAACGCAAACATCTCATATGTCTAAAAAGTTGGCACAAGCCACAGAAATTCTTAACCCCCTTTGAGCCAGTGACCTCAGGATTCTTGCAATTTCACCTACAGTCCTCCGCTCTACCAACTGAGCTATCGAAGGTGACAGTTGAAGGATTTGGCACTCTCAGAGAAACATAATCTTTTGGGCAAGCACAAATCAATCTGCACTTTCGTAAAAAAGCTGCCGCAAACCACAGGAAAAGCTACCCTCCTTCGAGCCGGATTTGAACCAGCGACCTAAGGATTGCTGCAATTTCACCTACAGTCCTCCGCTCTACCAACTGAGCTATCGAAGGTGACAGTTAAAAAGCAATGCCGATCCCTTAGATTCCATATGGAGGGTCAGAAGTGATTCTGAATCACAGCTGCCCTTTTATAGCTTGACATGCAGAGATTGGCTGATCCATGGAGATGCTGGGGATTGAACCCAGGGCCTCATACATGCAAAGCATGCGCTCTACCACTGAGCTACATCCCCTCAGCTGGAAAGTAGTTGCATATGGAGATAGTGAAAAAGAGAGCAGAGGGAAATTAATGTTGTTTAGCCCCTTCATGGAGTTGGGTTTCAGACCTGTCCCTGGTGGTCTAGTGGTTAGGATTCGGCGCTCTCACCGCCGCGGCCTGCGTTCGATTCCCGGTCAGGGAATGTAACACTTTTGGGAAAACACAACGCAAACATCTCATATGTTTAAAAAGTTGGCACAAGCCACAGAAATTCTTAACCCCCTTTGAGCCAGTGACCTCAGGATTCTTGCAATTTCACCTACAGTCCTTTTGCTCTACCAACTGAGCTATCGAAGGTGACAGTTGAAGGATTTGGCACTCTCAGAGAAACATAATCTTTTGGGCAAGCACAAATCAATCTGCACTTTCATAAAAAAGCTGCCGCAAACCACAGGAAAAGCTACCCTCCTTTGAGCCGGATTTGAACCAGCGACCTAAGGATTGCTGCAATTTCACCTACAGTCCTCCGCTCTACCAACTGAGCTATCGAAGGTGACAGTTAAAAAGCAATGCCGATCCCTTAGATTCAATATGGAGGGTCAGAAGTGATTCTGAATCACAGCTGCCCTTTTATAGCTTGACATGCAGAGATTGGCTGATCCATGGAGATGCTGGGGATTGAACTCAGGGCCTCATACATGCAAAGCATGCGCTCTACCACTGAGCTACATCCCCTCAGCTGGAAAGTAGTTGCATATGGAGATAGTGAAAAAGAGAGCAGAGGGAAATTAATGTTGTTTAGCCCCTTCATGGAGTTGGGTTTCAGACCTGTCCCTGGTGGTCTAGTGGTTAGGATTCGGCGCTCTCACCGCCGCGGCCCGGGTTCGATTCCCGGTCAGGGAATGTAACACTTTTGGGAAAACACAACGCAAACATCTCATATGTCTAAAAAGTTGGCACAAGCCACAGAAATTCTTAACCCCCTTTGAGCCAGTGACCTCAGGATTCTTGCAATTTCACCTACAGTCCTCCGCTCTAACAACTGAGCTATCGAAGTTGACAGTTAAAAAGCAATGCCGATCCCTTAGATTCAATATGGAGGGTCAGAAGTGATGCTGAATCACAGCTGCCCTTTTATAGCTTGACATGCAGAGATTGGCTGATCCATGGAGATGCTGGAGATTGAACCCAGGGCCTCATACATGCAAAGCATGCGCTCTACCACTGAGCTACATCCCCTCAGCTGGAATGTAGTTGCATATGGAGATAGTGAAAAAGAGAGCAGAGGGAAATTAATGTTGTTTAGCCCCTTCATGGAGTTGGGTTTCAGACCTGTCCCTGGTGGTCTAGTGGTTAGGATTCGGCGCTCTCACCGCCGCGGCCTGCGTTCGATTCCCGGTCAGGGAATGTAACACTTTTGGGAAAACACAACGCAAACATCTCATATGTCTAAAAAGTTTGCACAAGCCACAGAAATTCTTAACCCCCTTTGAGCCAGTGACCTCAGGATTCTTGCAATTTCACCTACAGTCCTCCGCTCTACCAACTGAGCTATCGAAGGTGACAGTTGAAGGATTTGGCACTCTCAGAGAAACATAATCATTTGGGCAAGCACAAATCAATCTGCACTTTCGTAAAAAAGCTGCCGCAAACCACAGGAAAAGCTACCCTCCTTCGAGCCGGATTTGAACCAGCGACCTAAGGATTGCTGCAATTTCACCTACAGTCCTCCGCTCTACCAACTGAGCTATCGAAGGTGACAGTTAAAAAGCGATGCCGATCCCTTAGATTCAATATGGAGGGTCAGAAGTGATTCTGAATCACAGCTGCCCTTTTATAGCTTGACATGCAGAGATTGGCTGATCCATGGAGATGCTGGGGATTGAACCCAGGGCCTCATACATGCAAAGCATGCGCTCTACCACTGAGCTACATCCCCTCAGCTGGAAAGTAGTTGCATATGGAGATAGTGAAAAAGAGAGCAGAGGGAAATTAATGTTGTTTAGCCCCTTCATGGAGTTGGGTTTCAGACCTGTCCCTGGTGGTCTAGTGGTTAGGATTCGGCGCTCTCACCGCCGCGGCCTGCGTTCGATTCCCGGTCAGGGAATGTAACACTTTTGGGAAAACACAACGCAAACATCTCATATGTTTAAAAAGTTGGCACAAGCCACAGAAATTCTTAACCCCCTTTGAGCCAGTGACCTCAGGATTCTTGCAATTTCACCTACAGTCCTTTTGCTCTACCAACTGAGCTATCGAAGGTGACAGTTGAAGGATTTGGCACTCTCAGAGAAACATAATCTTTTGGGCAAGCACAAATCAATCTGCACTTTCGTAAAAAAGCTGCCGCAAACCACAGGAAAAGCTACCCTCCTTCGAGCCGGATTTGAACCAGCGACCTAAGGATTGCTGCAATTTCACCTACAGTCCTCCGCTCTACCAACTGAGCTATCGAAGGTGACAGTTAAAAAGCAATGCCGATCCCTTAGATTCCATATGGAGGGTCAGAAGTGATTCTGAATCACAGCTGCCCTTTTATAGCTTGACATGCAGAGATTGGCTGATCCATGGAGATGCTGGGGATTGAACCCAGGGCCTCATACATGCAAAGCATGCGCTCTACCACTGAGCTACATCCCCTCAGCTGGAAAGTAGTTGCATATGGAGATAGTGAAAAAGAGAGCAGAGGGAAATTAATGTTGTTTAGCCCCTTCATGGAGTTGGGTTTCAGACCTGTCCCTGGTGGTCTAGTGGTTAGGATTCGGCGCTCTCACCGCCGCGGCCTGCGTTCGATTCCCGGTCAGGGAATGTAACACTTTTGGGAAAACACAACGCAAACATCTCATATGTTTAAAAAGTTGGCACAAGCCACAGAAATTCTTAACCCCCTTTGAGCCAGTGACCTCAGGATTCTTGCAATTTCACCTACAGTCCTTTTGCTCTACCAACTGAGCTATCGAAGGTGACAGTTGAAGGATTTGGCACTCTCAGAGAAACATAATCTTTTGGGCAAGCACAAATCAATCTGCACTTTCATAAAAAAGCTGCCGCAAACCACAGGAAAAGCTACCCTCCTTTGAGCCGGATTTGAACCAGCGACCTAAGGATTGCTGCAATTTCACCTACAGTCCTCCGCTCTACCAACTGAGCTATCGAAGGTGACAGTTAAAAAGCAATGCCGATCCCTTAGATTCAATATGGAGGGTCAGAAGTGATTCTGAATCACAGCTGCCCTTTTATAGCTTGACATGCAGAGATTGGCTGATCCATGGAGATGCTGGGGATTGAACTCAGGGCCTCATACATGCAAAGCATGCGCTCTACCACTGAGCTACATCCCCTCAGCTGGAAAGTAGTTGCATATGGAGATAGTGAAAAAGAGAGCAGAGGGAAATTAATGTTGTTTAGCCCCTTCATGGAGTTGGGTTTCAGACCTGTCCCTGGTGGTCTAGTGGTTAGGATTCGGCGCTCTCACCGCCGCGGCCCGGGTTCGATTCCCGGTCAGGGAATGTAACACTTTTGGGAAAACACAACGCAAACATCTCATATGTCTAAAAAGTTGGCACAAGCCACAGAAATTCTTAACCCCCTTTGAGCCAGTGACCTCAGGATTCTTGCAATTTCACCTACAGTCCTCCGCTCTAACAACTGAGCTATCGAAGTTGACAGTTAAAAAGCAATGCCGATCCCTTAGATTCAATATGGAGGGTCAGAAGTGATGCTGAATCACAGCTGCCCTTTTATAGCTTGACATGCAGAGATTGGCTGATCCATGGAGATGCTGGGGATTGAACCCAGGGCCTCATACATGCAAAGCATGCGCTCTACCACTGAGCTACATCCCCTCAGCTGGAATGTAGTTGCATATGGAGATAGTGAAAAAGAGAGCAGAGGGAAATTAATGTTGTTTAGCCCCTTCATGGAGTTGGGTTTCAGACCTGTCCCTGGTGGTCTAGTGGTTAGGATTCGGCGCTCTCACCGCCGCGGCCTGCGTTCGATTCCCGGTCAGGGAATGTAACACTTTTGGGAAAACACAACGCAAACATCTCATATGTCTAAAAAGTTTGCACAAGCCACAGAAATTCTTAACCCCCTTTGAGCCAGTGACCTCAGGATTCTTGCAATTTCACCTACAGTCCTCCGCTCTACCAACTGAGCTATCGAAGGTGACAGTTGAAGGATTTGGCACTCTCAGAGAAACATAATCATTTGGGCAAGCACAAATCAATCTGCACTTTCGTAAAAAAGCTGCCGCAAACCACAGGAAAAGCTACCCTCCTTCGAGCCGGATTTGAACCAGCGACCTAAGGATTGCTGCAATTTCACCTACAGTCCTCCGCTCTACCAACTGAGCTATCGAAGGTGACAGTTAAAAAGCGATGCCGATCCCTTAGATTCAATATGGAGGGTCAGAAGTGATTCTGAATCACAGCTGCCCTTTTATAGCTTGACATGCAGAGATTGGCTGATCCATGGAGATGCTGGGGATTGAACCCAGGGCCTCATACATGCAAAGCATGCGCTCTACCACTGAGCTACATCCCCTCAGCTGGAAAGTAGTTGCATATGGAGATAGTGAAAAAGAGAGCAGAGGGAAATTAATGTTGTTTAGCCCCTTCATGGAGTTGGGTTTCAGACCTGTCCCTGGTGGTCTAGTGGTTAGGATTCGGCGCTCTCACCGCCGCGGCCTGCGTTCGATTCCCGGTCAGGGAATGTAACACTTTTGGGAAAACACAACGCAAACATCTCATATGTTTAAAAAGTTGGCACAAGCCACAGAAATTCTTAACCCCCTTTGAGCCAGTGACCTCAGGATTCTTGCAATTTCACCTACAGTCCTTTTGCTCTACCAACTGAGCTATCGAAGGTGACAGTTGAAGGATTTGGCACTCTCAGAGAAACATAATCTTTTGGGCAAGCACAAATCAATCTGCACTTTCGTAAAAAAGCTGCCGCAAACCACAGGAAAAGCTACCCTCCTTCGAGCCGGATTTGAACCAGCGACCTAAGGATTGCTGCAATTTCACCTACAGTCCTCCGCTCTACCAACTGAGCTATCGAAGGTGACAGTTAAAAAGCAATGCCGATCCCTTAGATTCCATATGGAGGGTCAGAAGTGATTCTGAATCACAGCTGCCCTTTTATAGCTTGACATGCAGAGATTGGCTGATCCATGGAGATGCTGGGGATTGAACCCAGGGCCTCATACATGCAAAGCATGCGCTCTACCACTGAGCTACATCCCCTCAGCTGGAAAGTAGTTGCATATGGAGATAGTGAAAAAGAGAGCAGAGGGAAATTAATGTTGTTTAGCCCCTTCATGGAGTTGGGTTTCAGACCTGTCCCTGGTGGTCTAGTGGTTAGGATTCGGCGCTCTCACCGCCGCGGCCTGCGTTCGATTCCCGGTCAGGGAATGTAACACTTTTGGGAAAACACAACGCAAACATCTCATATGTTTAAAAAGTTGGCACAAGCCACAGAAATTCTTAACCCCCTTTGAGCCAGTGACCTCAGGATTCTTGCAATTTCACCTACAGTCCTTTTGCTCTACCAACTGAGCTATCGAAGGTGACAGTTGAAGGATTTGGCACTCTCAGAGAAACATAATCTTTTGGGCAAGCACAAATCAATCTGCACTTTCATAAAAAAGCTGCCGCAAACCACAGGAAAAGCTACCCTCCTTTGAGCCGGATTTGAACCAGCGACCTAAGGATTGCTGCAATTTCACCTACAGTCCTCCGCTCTACCAACTGAGCTATCGAAGGTGACAGTTAAAATGCAATGCCGATCCCTTAGATTCAATATGGAGGGTCAGAAGTGATTCTGAATCACAGCTGCCCTTTTATAGCTTGACATGCAGAGATTGGCTGATCCATGGAGATGCTGGGGATTGAACTCAGGGCCTCATACATGCAAAGCATGCGCTCTACCACTGAGCTACATCCCCTCAGCTGGAAAGTAGTTGCATATGGAGATAGTGAAAAAGAGAGCAGAGGGAAATTAATGTTGTTTAGCCCCTTCATGGAGTTGGGTTTCAGACCTGTCCCTGGTGGTCTAGTGGTTAGGATTCGGCGCTCTCACCGCCGCGGCCCGGGTTCGATTCCCGGTCAGGGAATGTAACACTTTTGGGAAAACACAACGCAAACATCTCATATGTCTAAAAAGTTGGCACAAGCCACAGAAATTCTTAACCCCCTTTGAGCCAGTGACCTCAGGATTCTTGCAATTTCACCTACAGTCCTCCGCTCTAACAACTGAGCTATCGAAGGTGACAGTTAAAAAGCAATGCCGATCCCTTAGATTCAATATGGAGGGTCAGAAGTGATGCTGAATCACAGCTGCCCTTTTATAGCTTGACATGCAGAGATTGGCTGATCCATGGAGATGCTGGGGATTGAACCCAGGGCCTCATACATGCAAAGCATGCGCTCTACCACTGAGCTACATCCCCTCAGCTGGAAAGTAGTTGCATATGGAGATAGTGAAAAAGAGAGCAGAGGGAAATTAATGTTGTTTAGTTCCTTCATGGAGTTGGGTTTCAGACCTGTCCCTGGTGGTCTAGTGGTTAGGATTCGGCGCTCTCACCGCCGCGGCCTGTGTTCGATTCCCGGTCAGGGAATGTAACACTTTTGGGAAACCACAACGCAAACATCTCATATGTTTAAAAAGTTGGCACAAGCCACAGAAATTCTTAACCCCCTTTGAGCCAGTGACCTCAGGATTCTTGCAATTTCACCTACAGTCCTTTTGCTCTACCAACTGAGCTATCGAAGGTGACAGTTGAAGGATTTGGCACTCTCAGAGAAACATAATCTTTTGGGCAAGCACAAATCAATCTGCACTTTCGTAAAAAAGCTGCCGCAAACCACAGGAAAAGCTACCCTCCTTCGAGCCGGATTTGAACCAGCGACCTAAGGATTGCTGCAATTTCACCTACAGTCCTCCGCTCTACCAACTGAGCTATCGAAGGTGATAGTTAAACAGCAATGCCGATCCCTTAGATTCAAAATGGAGGGTCAGAAGTGATTCTGAATCACAGCTGCCCTTTTATAGCTTGACATGCAGAGATTGGCTGATCCATGGAGATGCTGGGGATTGCACCCAGGGCCTCATACATGCAAAGCATGCGCTCTACCACTGAGCTACATCCCCTCAGCTGGAAAGTAGTTGCATATGGAGATAGTGAAAAAGAGAGCAGAGGGAAATTAATGTTGTTTAGCCCCTTCATGGAGTTGGGTTTCAGACCTGTCCCTGGTGGTCTAGTGGTTATGATTCGGCGCTCTCACCGCCGCGGCCTGCGTTCGATTCCCGGTCAGGGAATGTAACACTTTTGGGAAAACACAACGCAAACATCTCATATGTTTAAAAAGTTGGCACAAGCCACAGAAATTCTTAACCCCCTTTGAGCCAGTGACCTCAGGATTCTTGCAATTTCACCTACAGTCCTTTTGCTCTACCAACTGAGCTATCGAAGGTGACAGTTGAAGGATTTGGCACTCTCAGAGAAACATAATCTTTTGGGCAAGCACAAATCAATCTGCACTTTCGTAAAAAAGCTGCCGCAAACCACAGGAAAAGCTACCCTCCTTCGAGCCGGATTTGAACCAGCGACCTAAGGATTGCTGCAATTTCACCTACAGTCCTCCGCTCTACCAACTGAGCTATCGAAGGTGACAGTTAAAAAGCAATGCCTATCCCTTAGATTCAATATGGAGGGTCAGAAGTGATGCTGAATCACAGCTGCCCTTTTATAGCTTGACATGCAGAGATTGGCTGATCCATGGAGATGCTGGGGATTGCACCCAGGGCCTCATACATGCAAAGCATGCGCTCTACCACTGAGCTACATCCCCTCAGCTGGAAAGTAGTTGCATATGGAGATAGTGAAAAAGAGAGCAGAGGGAAATTAATGTTGTTTAGCCCCTTCATGGAGTTGGGTTTCAGACCTGTCCCTGGTGGTCTAGTGGTTATGATTCGGCGCTCTCACCGCCGCGGCCTGCGTTCGATTCCCGGTCAGGGAATGTAACACTTTTGGGAAAACACAACGCAAACATCTCATATGTTTAAAAAGTTGGCACAAGCCACAGAAATTCTTAACCCCCTTTGAGCCAGTGACCTCAGGATTCTTGCAATTTCACCTACAGTCCTTTTGCTCTACCAACTGAGCTATCGAAGGTGACAGTTGAAGGATTTGGCACTCTCAGAGAAACATAATCTTTTGGGCAAGCACAAATCAATCTGCACTTTCGTAAAAAAGCTGCCGCAAACCACAGGAAAAGCTACCCTCCTTCGAGCCGGATTTGAACCAGCGACCTAAGGATTGCTGCAATTTCACCTACAGTCCTCCGCTCTACCAACTGAGCTATCGAAGGTGACAGTTAAAAAGCAATGCCTATCCCTTAGATTCAATATGGAGGGTCAGAAGTGATGCTGAATCACAGCTGCCCTTTTATAGCTTGACATGCAGAGATTGGCTGATCCATGGAGATGCTGGAGATTGAACCCAGGGCCTCATACATGCAAAGCATATGCTCTACCACTGAGCTATCGAAGGTGACAGTTGAAGGATTTGGCACACTCAGAGAAACATAATCTTTTGGGCAAGCACAAATCAATCTGCACTTTCATAAAAAAGCTGCCGCAAACCACAGGAAAAGCTACCCTCCTTCGAGCCGGATTTGAACCAGCGAACTAAGGATTGCTGCAATTTCACCTATAGTCCTCGGCTCTAACAACTGAGCTATCGAAGGTGACAGTTAAAAAGCAATGCCGATCCCTTAGATTCAATATGGAGGGTCAGAAGTGATTCTGAATCACAGCTGCCCTTTTATAGCTTGACATGCAGAGATTGGCTGATCCATGGAGATGCTGGGGATTGAACCCAGGGCCTCATACATGCAAAGCATGCGCTCTACCACTGAGCTACATCCCCTCAGCTGGAAAGTAGTTGCATATGGAGATAGTGAAAAAGAGAGCAGAGGGAAATTAATGTTGTTTAGCCCCTTCATGGAGTTGGGTTTCAGACCTGTCCCTGGTGGTCTAGTGGTTAGGATTCGGCGCTCTCACCGCCGCGGCCTGCGTTCGATTCCCGGTCAGGGAATGTAACACTTTTGGGAAAACACAACGCAAACATCTCATATGTTTAAAAAGTTGGCACAAGCCACAGAAATTCTTAACCCCCTTTGAGCCAGTGACCTCAGGATTCTTGCAATTTCACCTACAGTCCTTTTGCTCTACCAACTGAGCTATCGAAGGTGACAGTTGAAGGATTTGGCACTCTCAGAGAAACATAATCTTTTGGGCAAGCACAAATCAATCTGCACTTTCGTAAAAAAGCTGCCGCAAACCACAGGAAAAGCTACCCTCCTTCGAGCCGGATTTGAACCAGTGACCTAAGGATTGCTGCAATTTCACCTACAGTCCTCCGCTCTACCAACTGAGCTATCGAAGGTGACAGTTAAAAAGCGATGCCGATCCCTTAGATTCAATATGGAGGGTCAGAAGTGATTCTGAATCACAGCTGCCCTTTTATAGCTTGACATGCAGAGATTGGCTGATCCATGGAGATGCTGGGGATTGAACCCAGGGCCTCATACATGCAAAGCATGCGCTCTACCACTGAGCTACATCCCCTCAGCTGGAAAGTAGTTGCATATGGAGATAGTGAAAAAGAGAGCAGAGGGAAATTAATGTTGTTTAGCCCCTTCATGGAGTTGGGTTTCAGACCTGTCCCTGGTGGTCTAGTGGTTAGGATTCGGCGCTCTCACCGCCGCGGCCCGTGTTCGATTACCGGTCAGGGAATGTAACGCTTTTGGGAAAACACAACGCAAACATCTCATATGTCTAAAAAGTTGGCACAAGCCACAGAAATTCTTAACCCCCTTTGAGCCAGTGACCTCAGGATTCTTGCAATTTCACCTACAGTCCTTTTGCTCTACCAACTGAGCTATCGAAGGTGACAGTTGAAGGATTTGGCACTCTCAGAGAAACATAATATTTTGGGCAAGCACAAATCAATCTGCACTTTCGTAAAAAAGCTGCCGCAAACCACAGGAAAAGCTACCCTCCTTCGAGCCGGATTTGAACCAGCGACCTAAGGATTGCTGCAATTTCACCTACAGTCCTCCACTCTACCAACTGAGCTATCGAAGGTGACAGTTAAAAAGCAATGCCTATCCCTTAGATTCAATATGGAGGGTCAGAAGTGATGCTGAATCACAGCTGCCCTTTTATAGCTTGACATGCAGAGATTGGCTGATCCATGGAGATGCTGGAGATTGAACCCAGGGCCTCATACATGCAAAGCATATGCTCTACCACTGAGCTATCGAAGGTGACAGTTGAAGGATTTGGCACACTCAGAGAAACATAATCTTTTGGGCAAGCACAAATCAATCTGCACTTTCATAAAAAAGCTGCCGCAAACCACAGGAAAAGCTACCCTCCTTCGAGCCGGATTTGAACCAGCGACCTAAGGATTGCTGCAATTTCCCCTACAGTCCTCCGCTCTACCAACTGAGCTATCGAAGGTGACAGTTAAAAAGCAATGCCGATCCCTTAGATTCAATATGGAGGGTCAGAAGTGATTCTGAATCACAGCTGCCCTTTTATAGCTTGACATGCAGAGATTGGCTGATCCATGGAGATGCTGGGGATTGAACCCAGGGCCTCATACATGCAAAGCATGCGCTCTACCACTGAGCTACATCCCCTCAGCTGGAAAGTAGTTGCATATGGAGATAGTGAAAAAGAGAGCAGAGGGAAATTAATGTTGTTTAGCCCCTTCATGGAGTTGGGTTTCAGACCTGTCCCTGGTGGTCTAGTGGTTAGGATTCGGAGCTCTCACTGCCGCGGCCCGTTTTCGATTCCAGGTCAGGGAATGTAACACTTTTGGGAAAACACAACGCAAACATCTCATATGTCTAAAAAGTTGGCACAAGCCACAGAAATTCTTAACCCCCTTTGAGCCAGTGACCTCAGGATTCTTGCAATTTCACCTACAGTCCTTTTGCTCTACCAACTGAGCTATCGAAGTTGACAGTTGAAGGATTTGGCACTCTCAGAGAAACATAATCTTTTGGGCAAGCACAAATCAATCTGCACTTTCGTAAAAAAGCTGCCGCAAACCACAGGAAAAGCTACCCTCCTTCGAGCCGGATTTGAACCAGCGACCTAAGGATTGCTGCAATTTCACCTACAGTCCTCCGCTCTACCATCTGAGCTATCGAAGGTGACAGTTAAAAAGCAATGCCGATCCCTTAGATTCAATATGGAGGGTCAGAAGTGATGCTGAATCACAGCTGCCCTTTTATAGCTTGACATGCAGAGATTGGCTGATCCATGGAGATGCTGGGGATTGAACCCAGGGCCTCATACATGCAAAGAATACGCTCTACCACTGAGCTACATCCCCTCTGCTAGAAAGTTGTTGCATATGGAGATAGTGAAAAAGAGAGCAGAGGGAAATTAATGTTGTTTAGCCCCTTCATGGAGTTGGGTTTCAGACCTGTCCCTGGTGGTCAAGTGGTTAGGATTCGGTGCTCTCACCGCCGCGGCCCGGGTACGATTCCCGGTCAGGGAATGTAACACTTTTGGGAAAACACAACGCAAACATCTCATATGTCTAAAAAGTTGGCACAAGCCACAGAAATTCTTAACCCCCTTTGAGCCAGTGACCTCAGGATTCTTGCAATTTCACCTACAGTCCTTTTGCTCTATCAACTGAGCTATCGAAGGTGACAGTTGAAGGATTTGGCACTCTCAGAGAAACATAATCTTTTGGGCAAGCACAAATCAATCTGCACTTTCGTAAAAAAGCTGCCGCAAACCACAGGAAAAGCTACCCTCCTTTGAGCCGGATTTGAACCAGCGACCTAAGGATTACTGCAATTTCACCTACAGTCCTCCGCTCTACCAACTGAGCTATCGAAGGTGACAGTTAAAAAGCAATGCCGATCCCTTAGATTCAATATGGAGGGTCAGAAGTGATTCTGAATCACAGCTGCCCTTTTATAGCTTGACATGCAGAGATTGGCTGATCCATGGAGATGCTGGGGATTGAACCCAGGGCCTCATACATGCAAAGCATGCGCTCTACCACTGAGCTACATCCCCTCAGCTGGAAAGTAGTTGCATATGGAGATAGTGAAAAAGAGAGCAGAGGGAAATTAATGTTGTTTAGCCCCTTCATGGAATTGGGTTTCAGACCTGTCCCTGGTGGTCTAGTGGTTAGGATTCGGCGCTCTCACCGCCGCGGCCTGCGTTCGATTCCCGGTCAGGGAATGTAACACTTTTGGGAAAACACAACGCAAACATCTCATATGTTTAAAAAGTTGGCACAAGCCACAGAAATTCTTAACCCCCTTTGAGCCAGTGACCTCAGGATTCTTGCAATTTCACCTACAGTCCTTTTGCTCTACCAACTGAGCTATCGAAGGTGACAGTTGAAGGATTTGGCACTCTCAGAGAAACATAATCTTTTGGGCAAGCACAAATCAATCTGCACTTTCGTAAAAAAGCTGCCGCAAACCACAGGAAAAGCTACCCTCCTTCGAGCCGGATTTGAACCAGCGACCTAAGGATTGCTGCAATTTCACCTACAGTCCTCCGCTCTACCAACTGAGCTATCGAAGGTGACAGTTAAACAGCAATGCCGATCCCTTAGATTCAATATGGAGGGTCAGAAGTGATTCTGAATCACAGCTGCCCTTTTATAGCTTGACATGCAGAGATTGGCTGATCCATGGAGATGCTGGGGATTGCACCCAGGGCCTCATACATGCAAAGCATGCGCTCTACCACTGAGCTACATCCCCTCAGCTGGAAAGTAGTTGCATATGGAGATAGTGAAAAAGAGAGCAGAGGGAAATTAATGTTGTTTAGCCCCTTCATGGAGTTGGGTTTCAGACCTGTCCCTGGTGGTCTAGTGGTTATGATTCGGCGCTCTCACCGCCGCGGCCTGCGTTCGATTCCCGGTCAGGGAATGTAACACTTTTGGGAAAACACAACGCAAACATCTCATATGTTTAAAAAGTTGGCACAAGCCACAGAAATTCTTAACCCCCTTTGAGCCAGTGACCTCAGGATTCTTGCAATTTCACCTACAGTCCTTTTGCTCTACCAACTGAGCTATCGAAGGTGACAGTTGAAGGATTTGGCACTCTCAGAGAAACATAATCTTTTGGGCAAGCACAAATCAATCTGCACTTTCGTAAAAAAGCTGCCGCAAACCACAGGAAAAGCTACCCTCCTTCGAGCCGGATTTGAACCAGCGACCTAAGGATTGCTGCAATTTCACCTACAGTCCTCCGCTCTACCAACTGAGCTATCGAAGGTGACAGTTAAAAAGCAATGCCTATCCCTTAGATTCAATATGGAGGGTCAGAAGTGATGCTGAATCACAGCTGCCCTTTTATAGCTTGACATGCAGAGATTGGCTGATCCATGGAGATGCTGGAGATTGAACCCAGGGCCTCATACATGCAAAGCATATGCTCTACCACTGAGCTATCGAAGGTGACAGTTGAAGGATTTGGCACACTCAGAGAAACATAATCTTTTGGGCAAGCACAAATCAATCTGCACTTTCATAAAAAAGCTGCCGCAAACCACAGGAAAAGCTACCCTCCTTCGAGCCGGATTTGAACCAGCGAACTAAGGATTGCTGCAATTTCACCTATAGTCCTCGGCTCTAACAACTGAGCTATCGAAGGTGACAGTTAAAAAGCAATGCCGATCCCTTAGATTCAATATGGAGGGTCAGAAGTGATTCTGAATCACAGCTGCCCTTTTATAGCTTGACATGCAGAGATTGGCTGATCCATGGAGATGCTGGGGATTGAACCCAGGGCCTCATACATGCAAAGCATGCGCTCTACCACTGAGCTACATCCCCTCAGCTGGAAAGTAGTTGCATATGGAGATAGTGAAAAAGAGAGCAGAGGGAAATTAATGTTGTTTAGCCCCTTCATGGAGTTGGGTTTCAGACCTGTCCCTGGTGGTCTAGTGGTTAGGATTCGGCGCTCTCACCGCCGCGGCCTGCGTTCGATTCCCGGTCAGGGAATGTAACACTTTTGGGAAAACACAACGCAAACATCTCATATGTTTAAAAAGTTGGCACAAGCCACAGAAATTCTTAACCCCCTTTGAGCCAGTGACCTCAGGATTCTTGCAATTTCACCTACAGTCCTTTTGCTCTACCAACTGAGCTATCGAAGGTGACAGTTGAAGGATTTGGCACTCTCAGAGAAACATAATCTTTTGGGCAAGCACAAATCAATCTGCACTTTCGTAAAAAAGCTGCCGCAAACCACAGGAAAAGCTACCCTCCTTCGAGCCGGATTTGAACCAGCGACCTAAGGATTGCTGCAATTTCACCTACAGTCCTCCGCTCTACCAACTGAGCTATCGAAGGTGACAGTTAAAAAGCGATGCCGATCCCTTAGATTCAATATGGAGGGTCAGAAGTGATTCTGAATCACAGCTGCCCTTTTATAGCTTGACATGCAGAGATTGGCTGATCCATGGAGATGCTGGGGATTGAACCCAGGGCCTCATACATGCAAAGCATGCGCTCTACCACTGAGCTACATCCCCTCAGCTGGAAAGTAGTTGCATATGGAGATAGTGAAAAAGAGAGCAGAGGGAAATTAATGTTGTTTAGCCCCTTCATGGAGTTGGGTTTCAGACCTGTCCCTGGTGGTCTAGTGGTTAGGATTCGGCGCTCTCACCGCCGCGGCCCGGGTTCGATTACCGGTCAGGGAATGTAACGCTTTTGGGAAAACACAACGCAAACATCTCATATGTCTAAAAAGTTGGCACAAGCCACAGAAATTCTTAACCCCCTTTGAGCCAGTGACCTCAGGATTCTTGCAATTTCACCTACAGTCCTTTTGCTCTACCAACTGAGCTATCGAAGGTGACAGTTGAAGGATTTGGCACTCTCAGAGAAACATAATATTTTGGGCAAGCACAAATCAATCTGCACTTTCGTAAAAAAGCTGCCGCAAACCACAGGAAAAGCTACCCTCCTTCGAGCCGGATTTGAACCAGCGACCTAAGGATTGCTGCAATTTCACCTACAGTCCTCCACTCTACCAACTGAGCTATCGAAGGTGACAGTTAAAAAGCAATGCCTATCCCTTAGATTCAATATGGAGGGTCAGAAGTGATGCTGAATCACAGCTGCCCTTTTATAGCTTGACATGCAGAGATTGGCTGATCCATGGAGATGCTGGAGATTGAACCCAGGGCCTCATACATGCAAAGCATATGCTCTACCACTGAGCTATCGAAGGTGACAGTTGAAGGATTTGGCACACTCAGAGAAACATAATCTTTTGGGCAAGCACAAATCAATCTGCACTTTCATAAAAAAGCTGCCGCAAACCACAGGAAAGGCACTCTCAGAGAAACATAATCTTTTGGGCAAGCACAAATCAATCTGCACTTTCGTAAAAAAGCTGCCGCAAACCACAGGAAAAGCTACCCTCCTTCGAGCCGGATTTGAACCAGCGACCTAAGGATTGCTGCAATTTCACCTACAGTCCTCCGCTCTACCAACTGAGCTATCGAAGGTGACAGTTAAAAAGCAATGCCGATCCCTTAGATTCAATATGGAGGGTCAGAAGTGATGCTGAATCACAGCTGCCCTTTTATAGCTTGACATGCAGAGATTGGCTGATCCATGGAGATGCTGGGGATTGAACCCAGGGCCTCATACATGCAAAGAATACGCTCTACCACTGAGCTACATCCCCTCTGCTGGAAAGTTGTTGCATATGGAGATAGTGAAAAAGAGAGCAGAGGGAAATTAATGTTGTTTAGCCCCTTCATGGAGTTGGGTTTCAGACCTGTCCCTGGTGGTCAAGTGGTTAGGATTCGGTGCTCTCACCGCCGCGGCCCGGGTACGATTCCCGGTCAGGGAATGTAACACTTTTGGGAAAACACAACGCAAACATCTCATATGTCTAAAAAGTTGGCACAAGCCACAGAAATTCTTAACCCCCTTTGAGCCAGTGACCTCAGGATTCTTGCAATTTCACCTACAGTCCTTTTGCTCTACCAACTGAGCTATCGAAGGTGACAGTTGAAGGATTTGGCACTCTCAGAGAAACATAATCTTTTGGGCAAGCACAAATCAATCTGCACTTTCGTAAAAAAGCTGCCGCAAACCACAGGAAAAGCTACCCTCCTTCGAGCCGGATTTGAACCAGCGACCTAAGGATTGCTGCAATTTCACCTACAGTCCTCCGCTCTACCAACTGAGCTATCGAAGGTGACAGTTAAACAGCAATGCCGATCCCTTAGATTCAATATGGAGGGTCAGAAGTGATTCTGAATCACAGCTGCCCTTTTATAGCTTGACATGCAGAGATTGGCTGATCCATGGAGATGCTGGGGATTGCACCCAGGGCCTCATACATGCAAAGCATGCGCTCTACCACTGAGCTACATCCCCTCAGCTGGAAAGTAGTTGCATATGGAGATAGTGAAAAAGAGAGCAGAGGGAAATTAATGTTGTTTAGCCCCTTCATGGAGTTGGGTTTCAGACCTGTCCCTGGTGGTCTAGTGGTTATGATTCGGCGCTCTCACCGCCGCGGCCTGCGTTCGATTCCCGGTCAGGGAATGTAACACTTTTGGGAAAACACAACGCAAACATCTCATATGTTTAAAAAGTTGGCACAAGCCACAGAAATTCTTAACCCCCTTTGAGCCAGTGACCTCAGGATTCTTGCAATTTCACCTACAGTCCTTTTGCTCTACCAACTGAGCTATCGAAGGTGACAGTTGAAGGATTTGGCACTCTCAGAGAAACATAATCTTTTGGGCAAGCACAAATCAATCTGCACTTTCGTAAAAAAGCTGCCGCAAACCACAGGAAAAGCTACCCTCCTTCGAGCCGGATTTGAACCAGCGACCTAAGGATTGCTGCAATTTCACCTACAGTCCTCCGCTCTACCAACTGAGCTATCGAAGGTGACAGTTAAAAAGCAATGCCTATCCCTTAGATTCAATATGGAGGGTCAGAAGTGATGCTGAATCACAGCTGCCCTTTTATAGCTTGACATGCAGAGATTGGCTGATCCATGGAGATGCTGGAGATTGAACCCAGGGCCTCATACATGCAAAGCATATGCTCTACCACTGAGCTATCGAAGGTGACAGTTGAAGGATTTGGCACACTCAGAGAAACATAATCTTTTGGGCAAGCACAAATCAATCTGCACTTTCATAAAAAAGCTGCCGCAAACCACAGGAAAAGCTACCCTCCTTCGAGCCGGATTTGAACCAGCGAACTAAGGATTGCTGCAATTTCACCTATAGTCCTCGGCTCTAACAACTGAGCTATCGAAGGTGACAGTTAAAAAGCAATGCCGATCCCTTAGATTCAATATGGAGGGTCAGAAGTGATTCTGAATCACAGCTGCCCTTTTATAGCTTGACATGCAGAGATTGGCTGATCCATGGAGATGCTGGGGATTGAACCCAGGGCCTCATACATGCAAAGCATGCGCTCTACCACTGAGCTACATCCCCTCAGCTGGAAAGTAGTTGCATATGGAGATAGTGAAAAAGAGAGCAGAGGGAAATTAATGTTGTTTAGCCCCTTCATGGAGTTGGGTTTCAGACCTGTCCCTGGTGGTCTAGTGGTTAGGATTCGGCGCTCTCACCGCCGCGGCCTGCGTTCGATTCCCGGTCAGGGAATGTAACACTTTTGGGAAAACACAACGCAAACATCTCATATGTTTAAAAAGTTGGCACAAGCCACAGAAATTCTTAACCCCCTTTGAGCCAGTGACCTCAGGATTCTTGCAATTTCACCTACAGTCCTTTTGCTCTACCAACTGAGCTATCGAAGGTGACAGTTGAAGGATTTGGCACTCTCAGAGAAACATAATCTTTTGGGCAAGCACAAATCAATCTGCACTTTCGTAAAAAAGCTGCCGCAAACCACAGGAAAAGCTACCCTCCTTCGAGCCGGATTTGAACCAGCGACCTAAGGATTGCTGCAATTTCACCTACAGTCCTCCGCTCTACCAACTGAGCTATCGAAGGTGACAGTTAAAAAGCGATGCCGATCCCTTAGATTCAATATGGAGGGTCAGAAGTGATTCTGAATCACAGCTGCCCTTTTATAGCTTGACATGCAGAGATTGGCTGATCCATGGAGATGCTGGGGATTGAACCCAGGGCCTCATACATGCAAAGCATGCGCTCTACCACTGAGCTACATCCCCTCAGCTGGAAAGTAGTTGCATATGGAGATAGTGAAAAAGAGAGCAGAGGGAAATTAATGTTGTTTAGCCCCTTCATGGAGTTGGGTTTCAGACCTGTCCCTGGTGGTCTAGTGGTTAGGATTCGGCGCTCTCACCGCCGCGGCCCGGGTTCGATTACCGGTCAGGGAATGTAACGCTTTTGGGAAAACACAACGCAAACATCTCATATGTCTAAAAAGTTGGCACAAGCCACAGAAATTCTTAACCCCCTTTGAGCCAGTGACCTCAGGATTCTTGCAATTTCACCTACAGTCCTTTTGCTCTACCAACTGAGCTATCGAAGGTGACAGTTGAAGGATTTGGCACTCTCAGAGAAACATAATATTTTGGGCAAGCACAAATCAATCTGCACTTTCGTAAAAAAGCTGCCGCAAACCACAGGAAAAGCTACCCTCCTTCGAGCCGGATTTGAACCAGCGACCTAAGGATTGCTGCAATTTCACCTACAGTCCTCCACTCTACCAACTGAGCTATCGAAGGTGACAGTTAAAAAGCAATGCCTATCCCTTAGATTCAATATGGAGGGTCAGAAGTGATGCTGAATCACAGCTGCCCTTTTATAGCTTGACATGCAGAGATTGGCTGATCCATGGAGATGCTGGAGATTGAACCCAGGGCCTCATACATGCAAAGCATATGCTCTACCACTGAGCTATCGAAGGTGACAGTTGAAGGATTTGGCACACTCAGAGAAACATAATCTTTTGGGCAAGCACAAATCAATCTGCACTTTCATAAAAAAGCTGCCGCAAACCACAGGAAAGGCACTCTCAGAGAAACATAATCTTTTGGGCAAGCACAAATCAATCTGCACTTTCGTAAAAAAGCTGCCGCAAACCACAGGAAAAGCTACCCTCCTTCGAGCCGGATTTGAACCAGCGACCTAAGGATTGCTGCAATTTCCCCTACAGTCCTCCGCTCTACCAACTGAGCTATCGAAGGTGACCGTTAAAAAGCAATGCCGATCCCTTAGATTCAATATGGAGGGTCAGAAGTGATTCTGAATCACAGCTGCCCTTTTATAGCTTGACATGCAGAGATTGGCTGATCCATGGAGATGCTGGGGATTGAACCCAGGGCCTCATACATGCAAAGCATGCGCTCTACCACTGAGCTACATCCCCTCAGCTGGAAAGTAGTTGCATATGGAGATAGTGAAAAAGAGAGCAGAGGGAAATTAATGTTGTTTAGCCCCTTCATGGAGTTGGGTTTCAGACCTGTCCCTGGTGGTCTAGTGGTTAGGATTCGGCGCTCTCACTGCCGCGGCCCGGGTTCGATTACCGGTCAGGGAATGTAACGCTTTTGGGAAAACACAACGCAAACATCTCATATGTCTAAAAAGTTGGCACAAGCCACAGAAATTCTTAACCCCCTTTGAGCCAGTGACCTCAGGATTCTTGCAATTTCACCTACAGTCCTTTTGCTCTACCAACTGAGCTATCGAAGGTGACAGTTGAAGGATTTGGCACTCTCAGAGAAACATAATATTTTGGGCAAGCACAAATCAATCTGCACTTTCGTAAAAAAGCTGCCGCAAACCACAGGAAAAGCTACCCTCCTTCGAGCCGGATTTGAACCAGCGACCTAAGGATTGCTGCAATTTCACCTACAGTCCTCCACTCTACCAACTGAGCTATCGAAGGTGACAGTTAAAAAGCAATGCCTATCCCTTAGATTCAATATGGAGGGTCAGAAGTGATGCTGAATCACAGCTGCCCTTTTATAGCTTGACATGCAGAGATTGGCTGATCCATGGAGATGCTGGAGATTGAACCCAGGGCCTCATACATGCAAAGCATATGCTCTACCACTGAGCTATCGAAGGTGACAGTTGAAGGATTTGGCACACTCAGAGAAACATAATCTTTTGGGCAAGCACAAATCAATCTGCACTTTCATAAAAAAGCTGCCGCAAACCACAGGAAAAGCTACCCTCCTTCGAGCCGGATTTGAACCAGCGACCTAAGGATTGCTACAATTTCCCCTACAGTCCTCCGCTCTACCAACTGAGCTATCGAAGGTGACCGTTAAAAAGCAATGCCGATCCCTTAGATTCAATATGGAGGGTCAGAAGTGATTCTGAATCACAGCTGCCCTTTTATAGCTTGACATGCAGAGATTGGCTGATCCATGGAGATGCTGGGGATTGAACCCAGGGCCTCATACATGCAAAGCATGCGCTCTACCACTGAGCTACATCCCCTCAGCTGGAAAGTAGTTGCATATGGAGATAGTGAAAAAGAGAGCAGAGGGAAATTAATGTTGTTTAGCCCCTTCATGGAGTTGGGTTTCAGACCTGTCCCTGGTGGTCTAGTGGTTAGGATTCGGCGCTCTCACTGCCGCGGCCCGGGTTCGATTACCGGTCAGGGAATGTAACGCTTTTGGGAAAACACAACGCAAACATCTCATATGTCTAAAAAGTTGGCACAAGCCACAGAAATTCTTAACCCCCTTTGAGCCAGTGACCTCAGGATTCTTGCAATTTCACCTACAGTCCTTTTGCTCTACCAACTGAGCTATCGAAGGTGACAGTTGAAGGATTTGGCACTCTCAGAGAAACATAATATTTTGGGCAAGCACAAATCAATCTGCACTTTCGTAAAAAAGCTGCCGCAAACCACAGGAAAAGCTACCCTCCTTCGAGCCGGATTTGAACCAGCGACCTAAGGATTGCTGCAATTTCACCTACAGTCCTCCACTCTACCAACTGAGCTATCGAAGGTGACAGTTAAAAAGCAATGCCTATCCCTTAGATTCAATATGGAGGGTCAGAAGTGATGCTGAATCACAGCTGCCCTTTTATAGCTTGACATGCAGAGATTGGCTGATCCATGGAGATGCTGGAGATTGAACCCAGGGCCTCATACATGCAAAGCATATGCTCTACCACTGAGCTATCGAAGGTGACAGTTGAAGGATTTGGCACACTCAGAGAAACATAATCTTTTGGGCAAGCACAAATCAATCTGCACTTTCATAAAAAAGCTGCCGCAAACCACAGGAAAAGCTACCCTCCTTCGAGCCGGATTTGAACCAGCGACCTAAGGATTGCTGCAATTTCCCCTTCAGTCCTCCGCTCTACCAACTGAGCTATCGAAGGTGACAGTTAAAAAGCAATGCCAATCCCTTAGATTCAATATGGAGGGTCAGAAGTGATTCTGAATCACAGCTGCCCTTTTATAGCTTGACATGCAGAGATTGGCTGATCCATGGAGATGCTGGGGATTGAACCCAGGGCCTCATACATGCAAAGCATGCGCTCTACCACTGAGCTACATCCCCTCAGCTGGAAAGTAGTTGCATATGGAGATAGTGAAAAAGAGAGCAGAGGGAAATTAATGTTGTTTAGCCCCTTCATGGAGTTGGGTTTCAGACCTGTCCCTGGTGGTCTAGTGGTTAGGATTCGGAGCTCTCACTGCCGCGGCCCGTGTTCGATTCCAGGTCAGGGAATGTAACACTTTTGGGAAAACACAACGCAAACATCTCATATGTCTAAAAAGTTGGCACAAGCCACAGAAATTCTTAACCCCCTTTGAGCCAGTGACCTCAGGATTCTTGCAATTTCACCTACAGTCCTTTTGCTCTACCAACTGAGCTATCGAAGGTGACAGTTGAAGGATTTGGCACTCTCAGAGAAACATAATATTTTGGGCAAGCACAAATCAATCTGCACTTTCGTAAAAAAGCTGCCGCAAACCACAGGAAAAGCTACCCTCCTTCGAGCCGGATTTGAACCAGCGACCTAAGGATTGCTGCAATTTCACCTACAGTCCTCCGCTCTACCAACTGAGCTATCGAATGTGACAGTTAAAAAGCAATGCCGATCCCTTAGATTCAATATGGAGGGTCAGAAGTGATGCTGAATCACAGCTGCCCTTTTATAGCTTGACATGCAGAGATTGGCTGATCCATGGAGATGCTGGGGATTGAACCCAGGGCCTCATACATGCAAAGAATACGCTCTACCACTGAGCTACATCCCCTCTGCTGGAAAGTTGTTGCATATGGAGATAGTGAAAAAGAGAGCAGAGGGAAATTAATGTTGTTTAGCCCCTTCATGGAGTTGGGTTTCAGACCTGTCCCTGGTGGTCAAGTGGTTAGGATTCGGTGCTCTCACCGCCGCGGCCCGGGTACGATTCCCGGTCAGGGAATGTAACACTTTTGGGAAAACACAACGCAAACATCTCATATGTCTAAAAAGTTGGCACAAGCCACAGAAATTCTTAACCCCCTTTGAGCCAGTGACCTCAGGATTCTTGCAATTTCACCTACAGTCATTTTGCTCTATCAACTGAGCTATCGAAGGTGACAGTTGAAGGATTTGGCACTCTCAGAGAAACATAATCTTTTGGGCAAGCACAAATCAATCTGCACTTTCGTAAAAAAGCTGCCGCAAACCACAGGAAAAGCTACCCCCCTTCGAGCCGGATTTGAACCAGCGACCTAAGGATTGCTGCAATTTCACCTACAGTCCTCCGCTCTACCAACTGAGCTATCGAAGGTGACAGTTAAAAAGCAATGCCGATCCCTTAGATTCAATATGGAGGGTCAGAAGTGATGCTGAATCACAGCTGCCCTTTTATAGCTTGACATGCAGAGATTGGCTGATCCATGGAGATGCTGGGGATTGAACCCAGGGCCTCATACATGCAAAGAATACGCTCTACCACTGAGCTACATCCCCTCTGCTGGAAAGTTGTTGCATATGGAGATAGTGAAAAAGAGAGCAGAGGGAAATTAATGTTGTTTAGCCCCTTCATGGAGTTGGGTTTCAGACCTGTCCCTGGTGGTCAAGTGGTTAGGATTCGGTGCTCTCACCGCCGCGGCCCGGGTACGATTCCCGGTCAGGGAATGTAACACTTTTGGGAAAACACAACGCAAACATCTCATATGTCTAAAAAGTTGGCACAAGCCACAGAAATTCTTAACCCCCTTTGAGCCAGTGACCTCAGGATTCTTGCAATTTCACCTACAGTCCTTTTGCTCTATCAACTGAGCTATCGAAGGTGACAGTTGAAGGATTTGGCACTCTCAGAGAAACATAATCTTTTGGGCAAGCACAAATCAATCTGCACTTTCGTAAAAAAGCTGCCGCAAACCACAGGAAAAGCTACCCCCCTTTGAGCCGGATTTGAACCAGCGACCTAAGGATTGCTGCAATTTCACCTACAGTCCTCCGCTCTACCAACTGAGCTATCGAAGGTGACAGTTAAAAAGCAATGCCGATCCCTTAGATTCAATATGGAGGGTCAGAAGTGATTCTGAATCACAGCTGCCCTTTTATAGCTTGACATGCAGAGATTGGCTGATCTATGGAGATGCTGGGGATTGAACACAGGGCCTCATACATGCAAAGCATGCGCTCTACCACTGAGCTACATCCCCTCAGCTGGGAAGTAGTTGCATATGGAGATAGTGAAAAAGAGAGCAGAGGGAAATTAATGTTGTTTAGCCCCTTCATGGAGTTGGGTTTCAGACCTGTCCCTGGTGGTCTAGTGGTTAGGATTCGGCGCTCTCACCGCCGCGGCCCGGGTTTGATTCCCGGTCAGGGAATGTAACACTTTTGGGAAAACACAACGCAAACATCTCATATGTCTAAAAAGTTGGCACAAGCCACAGAAATTCTTAACCCCCTTTGAGCCAGTGACCTCAGGATTCTTGCAATTTCACCTACAGCCTCCGCTCTAACAACTGAGCTATCGAAGGTGACAGTTGAAGGATTTGGCACTCTCAGAGAAACATAATATTTTGGGCAAGCACAAATCAATCTGCACTTTCGTAAAAAAGCTGCCGCAAACCACAGGAAAAGCTACCCTCCTTCGAGCCTGATTTGAACCAGCGACCTAAGGATTGCTGCAATTTCACCTACAGTCCTCCGCTCTACCAACTGAGCTATCGAATGTGACAGTTAAAAAGCAATGCCGATCCCTTAGATTCAATATGGAGGGTCAGAAGTGATGCTGAATCACAGCTGCCCTTTTATAGCTTGACATGCAGAGATTGGCTGATCCATGGAGATGCTGGGGATTGAACCCAGGGCCTCATACATGCAAAGAATACGCTCTACCACTGAGCTACATCCCCTCTGCTGGAAAGTTGTTGCATATGGAGATAGTGAAAAAGAGAGCAGAGGGAAATTAATGTTGTTTAGCCCCTTCATGGAGTTGGGTTTCAGACCTGTCCCTGGTGGTCAAGTGGTTAGGATTCGGTGCTCTCACCGCCGCGGCCCGGGTACGATTCCCGGTCAGGGAATGTAACACTTTTGGGAAAACACAACGCAAACATCTCATATGTCTAAAAAGTTGGCACAAGCCACAGAAATTCTTAACCCCCTTTGAGCCAGTGACCTCAGGATTCTTGCAATTTCACCTACAGTCCTTTTGCTCTATCAACTGAGCTATCGAAGGTGACAGTTGAAGGATTTGGCACTCTCAGAGAAACATAATCTTTTGGGCAAGCACAAATCAATCTGCACTTTCGTAAAAAAGCTGCCGCAAACCACAGGAAAAGCTACCCCCCTTCGAGCCGGATTTGAACCAGCGACCTAAGGATTGCTGCAATTTCACCTACAGTCCTCCGCTCTACCAACTGAGCTATCGAAGGTGACAGTTAAAAAGCAATGCCGATCCCTTAGATTCAATATGGAGGGTCAGAAGTGATGCTGAATCACAGCTGCCCTTTTATAGCTTGACATGCAGAGATTGGCTGATCCATGGAGATGCTGGGGATTGAACCCAGGGCCTCATACATGCAAAGAATACGCTCTACCACTGAGCTACATCCCCTCTGCTGGAAAGTTGTTGCATATGGAGATAGTGAAAAAGAGAGCAGAGGGAAATTAATGTTGTTTAGCCCCTTCATGGAGTTGGGTTTCAAACCTGTCCCTGGTGGTCAAGTGGTTAGGATTCGGTGCTCTCACCGCCGCGGCCCGGGTACGATTCCCGGTCAGGGAATGTAACACTTTTGGGAAAACACAACGCAAACATCTCATATGTCTAAAAAGTTGGCACAAGCCACAGAAATTCTTAACCCCCTTTGAGCCAGTGACCTCAGGATTCTTGCAATTTCACCTACAGTCCTTTTGCTCTATCAACTGAGCTATCGAAGGTGACAGTTGAAGGATTTGGCACTCTCAGAGAAACATAATCTTTTGGGCAAGCACAAATCAATCTGCACTTTCGTAAAAAAGCTGCCGCAAACCACAGGAAAAGCTACCCCCCTTTGAGCCGGATTTGAACCAGCGACCTAAGGATTGCTGCAATTTCACCTACAGTCCTCCGCTCTACCAACTGAGCTATCGAAGGTGACAGTTAAAAAGCAATGCCGATCCCTTAGATTCAATATGGAGGGTCAGAAGTGATTCTGAATCACAGCTGCCCTTTTATAGCTTGACATGCAGAGATTGGCTGATCTATGGAGATGCTGGGGATTGAACACAGGGCCTCATACATGCAAAGCATGCGCTCTACCACTGAGCTACATCCCCTCAGCTGGGAAGTAGTTGCATATGGAGATAGTGAAAAAGAGAGCAGAGGGAAATTAATGTTGTTTAGCCCCTTCATGGAGTTGGGTTTCAGACCTGTCCCTGGTGGTCTAGTGGTTAGGATTCGGCGCTCTCACCGCCGCGGCCCGGGTTCGATTCCCGGTCAGGGAATGTAACACTTTTGGGAAAACACAACGCAAACATCTCATATGTCTAAAAAGTTGGCACAAGCCACAGAAATTCTTAACCCCCTTTGAGCCAGTGACCTCAGGATTCTTGCAATTTCACCTACAGCCTCCGCTCTAACAACTGAGCTATCGAAGGTGACAGTTAAAAAGCAATGCCGATCCCTTAGATTCAATATGGAGGGTCAGAAGTGATGCTGAATCACAGCTGCCCTTTTATAGCTTGACATGCAGAGATTGGCTGATCCATGGAGATGCTGGGGATTGAACCCAGGGCCTCATACATGCAAAGCATGCGCTCTACCACTGAGCTACATCCCCTCAGCTGGAAAGTAGTTGCATATGGAGATAGTGAAAAAGAGAGCAGAGGGACATTAATGTTGTTTAGCCCCTTCATGGAGTTGGGTTTCAGACCTGTCCCTGGTGGTCTAGTGGTTAGGATTCGGCGCTCTCACCGCCGCGGCCTGCGTTTGATTCCCGGTCAGGGAATGTAACACTTTTGGGAAAACACAACGCAAACATCTCATATGTCTAAAAAGTTGGCACAAGCCACAGAAATTCTTAACCCCCTTTGAGCCAGTGACCTCAGGATTCTTGCAATTTCACCTACAGTCCTTTTGCTCTACCAACTGAGCTATCGAAGGTGACAGTTGAAGGATTTGGCACTCTCAGAGAAACATAATCTTTTGGGCAAGCACAAATCAATCTGCACTTTCGTAAAAAAGCTGCCGCAAACCACAGGAAAAGCTACCCTCCTTCGAGCCGGATTTGAACCAGCGACCTAAGGATTGCTGCAATTTCACCTACAGTCCTCCGCTCTACCAACTGAGCTATCGAAGGTGACAGTTAAAAAGCGATGCCGATCCCTTAGATTCAATATGGAGGGTCAGAAGTGATTCTGAATCACAGCTGCCCTTTTATAGCTTGACATGCAGAGATTGGCTGATCCATGGAGATGCTGGGGATTGAACCCAGGGCCTCATACATGCAAAGCATGCGCTCTACCACTGAGCTACATCCCCTCAGCTGGAAAGTAGTTGCATATGGAGATAGTGAAAAAGAGAGCAGAGGGAAATTAATGTTGTTTAGCCCCTTCATGGAGTTGGGTTTCAGAACTGTCCCTGGTGGTCTAGTGGTTAGGATTCGGCGCTCTCACCGCCGCGGCCCGGGTTCGATTACCGGTCAGGGAATGTAACGCTTTTGGGAAAACACAACGCAAACATCTCATATGTCTAAAAAGTTGGCACAAGCCACAGAAATTCTTAACCCCCTTTGAGCCAGTGACCTCAGGATTCTTGCAATTTCACCTACAGTCCTTTTGCTCTACCAACTGAGCTATCGAAGGTGACAGTTGAAGGATTTGGCACTCTCAGAGAAACATAATATTTTGGGCAAGCACAAATCAATCTGCACTTTCGTAAAAAAGCTGCCGCAAACCACAGGAAAAGCTACCCTCCTTCGAGCCGGATTTGAACCAGCGACCTAAGGATTGCTGCAATTTCACCTACAGTCCTCCACTCTACCAACTGAGCTATCGAAGGTGACAGTTAAAAAGCAATGCCTATCCCTTAGATTCAATATGGAGGGTCAGAAGTGATGCTGAATCACAGCTGCCCTTTTATAGCTTGACATGCAGAGATTGGCTGATCCATGGAGATGCTGGAGATTGAACCCAGGGCCTCATACATGCAAAGCATATGCTCTACCACTGAGCTATCGAAGGTGACAGTTGAAGGATTTGGCACACTCAGAGAAACATAATCTTTTGGGCAAGCACAAATCAATCTGCACTTTCATAAAAAAGCTGCCGCAAACCACAGGAAAAGCTACCCTCCTTCGAGCCGGATTTGAACCAGCGACCTAAGGATTGCTGCAATTTCCCCTACAGTCCTCCGCTCTACCAACTGAGCTATCGAAGGTGACCGTTAAAAAGCAATGCCGATCCCTTAGATTCAATATGGAGGGTCAGAAGTGATTCTGAATCACAGCTGCCCTTTTATAGCTTGACATGCAGAGATTGGCTGATCCATGGAGATGCTGGGGATTGAACCCAGGGCCTCATACATGCAAAGCATGCGCTCTACCACTGAGCTACATCCCCTCAGCTGGAAAGTAGTTGCATATGGAGATAGTGAAAAAGAGAGCAGAGGGAAATTAATGTTGTTTAGCCCCTTCATGGAGTTGGGTTTCAGACCTGTCCCTGGTGGTCTAGTGGTTAGGATTCGGCGCTCTCACCGCCGCGGCCCGGGTTCGATTACCGGTCAGGGAATGTAACGCTTTTGGGAAAACACAACGCAAACATCTCATATGTCTAAAAAGTTGGCACAAGCCACAGAAATTCTTAACCCCCTTTGAGCCAGTGACCTCAGGATTCTTGCAATTTCACCTACAGTCCTTTTGCTCTACCAACTGAGCTATCGAAGGTGACAGTTGAAGGATTTGGCACTCTCAGAGAAACATAATATTTTGGGCAAGCACAAATCAATCTGCACTTTCGTAAAAAAGCTGCCGCAAACCACAGGAAAAGCTACCCTCCTTCGAGCCGGATTTGAACCAGCGACCTAAGGATTGCTGCAATTTCACCTACAGTCCTCCACTCTACCAACTGAGCTATCGAAGGTGACAGTTAAAAAGCAATGCCTATCCCTTAGATTCAATATGGAGGGTCAGAAGTGATGCTGAATCACAGCTGCCCTTTTATAGCTTGACATGCAGAGATTGGCTGATCCATGGAGATGCTGGAGATTGAACCCAGGGCCTCATACATGCAAAGCATATGCTCTACCACTGAGCTATCGAAGGTGACAGTTGAAGGATTTGGCACACTCAGAGAAACATAATCTTTTGGGCAAGCACAAATCAATCTGCACTTTCATAAAAAAGCTGCCGCAAACCACAGGAAAAGCTACCCTCCTTCGAGCCGGATTTGAACCAGCGACCTAAGGATTGCTGCAATTTCCCCTACAGTCCTCCGCTCTACCAACTGAGCTATCGAAGGTGACAGTTAAAATGCAATGCCAATCCCTTAGATTCAATATGGAGGGTCAGAAGTGATTCTGAATCACAGCTGCCCTTTTATAGCTTGACATGCAGAGATTGGCTGATCCATGGAGATGCTGGGGATTGAACCCAGGGCCTCATACATGCAAAGCATGCGCTCTACCACTGAGCTACATCCCCTCAGCTGGAAAGTAGTTGCATATGGAGATAGTGAAAAAGAGAGCAGAGGGAAATTAATGTTGTTTAGCCCCTTCATGGAGTTGGGTTTCAGACCTGTCCCTGGTGGTCTAGTGGTTAGGATTCGGCGCTCTCACCGCCGCGGCCTGCGTTTGATTCCCGGTCAGGGAATGTAACACTTTTGGGAAAACACAACGCAAACATCTCATATGTCTAAAAAGTTGGCACAAGCCACAGAAATTCTTAACCCCCTTTGAGCCAGTGACCTCAGGATTCTTGCAATTTCACCTACAGTCCTTTTGCTCTACCAACTGAGCTATCGAAGGTGACAGTTGAAGGATTTGGCACTCTCAGAGAAACATAATCTTTTGGGCAAGCACAAATCAATCTGCACTTTCGTAAAAAAGCTGCCGAAAACCACAGGAAAAGCTACCCTCCTTCGAGCCGGATTTGAACCAGCGACCTAAGGATTGCTGCAATTTCACCTACAGTCCTCCGCTCTACCAACTGAGCTATCGAAGGTGACAGTTAAAAAGCAATGCCGATCCCTTAGATTCAATATGGAGGGTCAGAAGTGATGCTGAATCACAGCTGCCCTTTTATAGCTTGACATGCAGAGATTGGCTGATCCATGGAGATGCTGGGGATTGAACCCAGGGCCTCATACATGCAAAGCATGCGCTCTACCACTGAGCTACATCCCCTCAGCTGGGAAGTAGTTGCATATGGAGATAGTGAAAAAGAGAGCAGAGGGAAATTAATGTTGTTTAGCCCCTTCATGGAGTTGGGTTTCAGACCTGTCCCTGGTGGTCTAGTGGTTAGGATTCGGTGCTCTCACCGCCGCGGCCTGGGTTCGATTCCCGGTCAGGGAATGTAACACTTTTGGGAAAACACAACGCAAACATCTCATATGTTTAAAAAGTTGGCACAAGCCACAGAAATTCTTAACCCCCTTTGAGCCAGTGACCTCAGGATTCTTGCAATTTCACCTACAGTCCTTTTGCTCTACCAACTGAGCTATCGAAGGTGACAGTTGAAGGATTTGGCACTCTCAGAGAAACATAATCTTTTGGGCAAGCACAAATCAATCTGCACTTTCGTAAAAAAGCTGCCGCAAACCACAGGAAAAGCTACCCTCCTTCGAGCCGGATTTGAACCAGCGACCTAAGGATTGCTGCAATTTCACCTACAGTCCTCCGCTCTACCAACTGAGCTATCGAAGGTGACAGTTAAAAAGCGATGCCGATCCCTTAGATTCAATATGGAGGGTCAGAAGTGATTCTGAATCACAGCTGCCCTTTTATAGCTTGACATGCAGAGATTGGCTGATCCATGGAGATGCTGGGGATTGAACCCAGGGCCTCATACATGCAAAGCATGCGCTCTACCACTGAGCTACATCCCCTCAGCTGGAAAGTAGTTGCATATGGAGATAGTGAAAAAGAGAGCAGAGGGAAATTAATGTTGTTTAGCCCCTTCATGGAGTTGGGTTTCAGACCTGTCCCTGGTGGTCTAGTGGTTAGGATTCGGCGCTCTCACCGCCGCGGCCCGGGTTCGATTACAGGTCAGGGAATGTAACGCTTTTGGGAAAACACAACGCAAACATCTCATATGTCTAAAAAGTTGGCACAAGCCACAGAAATTCTTAACCCCCTTTGAGCCAGTGACCTCAGGATTCTTGCAATTTCACCTACAGTCCTTTTGCTCTACCAACTGAGCTATCGAAGGTGACAGTTGAAGGATTTGGCACTCTCAGAGAAACATAATATTTTGGGCAAGCACAAATCAATCTGCACTTTCGTAAAAAAGCTGCCGCAAACCACAGGAAAAGCTACCCTCCTTCGAGCCGGATTTGAACCAGCGACCTAAGGATTGCTGCAATTTCACCTACAGTCCTCCACTCTACCAACTGAGCTATCGAAGGTGACAGTTAAAAAGCAATGCCTATCCCTTAGATTCAATATGGAGGGTCAGAAGTGATGCTGAATCACAGCTGCCCTTTTATAGCTTGACATGCAGAGATTGGCTGATCCATGGAGATGCTGGAGATTGAACCCAGGGCCTCATACATGCAAAGCATATGCTCTACCACTGAGCTATCGAAGGTGACAGTTGAAGGATTTGGCACACTCAGAGAAACATAATCATTTGGGCAAGCACAAATCAATCTGCACTTTCATAAAAAAGCTGCCGCAAACCACAGGAAAAGCTACCCTCCTTCGAGCCGGATTTGAACCAGCAACCTAAGGATTGCTGCAATTTCCCCTACAGTCCTCCGCTCTACCAACTGAGCTATCGAAGGTGACAGGTAAAAAGCAATGCCAATCCCTTAGATTCAATATGGAGGGTCAGAAGTGATTCTGAATCACAGCTGCCCTTTTATAGCTTGACATGCAGAGATTGGCTGATCCATGGAGATGCTGGGGATTGAACCCAGGGCCTCATACATGCAAAGCATGCGCTCTACCACTGAGCTACATCCCCTCAGCTGGAAAGTAGTTGCATATGGAGATAGTGAAAAAGAGAGCAGAGGGAAATTAATGTTGTTTAGCCCCTTCATGGAGTTGGGTTTCAGACCTGTCCCTGGTGGTCTAGTGGTTAGGATTCGGAGCTCTCACTGCCGCGGCCCGTGTTCGATTCCAGGTCAGGGAATGTAACACTTTTGGGAAAACACAACGCAAACATCTCATATGTCTAAAAAGTTGGCACAAGCCACAGAAATTCTTAACCCCCTTTGAGCCAGTGACCTCAGGATTCTTGCAATTTCACCTACAGTCCTTTTGCTCTACCAACTGAGCTATCGAAGGTGACAGTTGAAGGATTTGGCACTCTCAGAGAAACATAATCTTTTGGGCAAGCACAAATCAATCTGCACTTTCGTAAAAAAGCTGCCGCAAACCACAGGAAAAGCTACCCTCCTTCGAGCCGGATTTGAACCAGCGACCTAAGGATTGCTGCAATTTCACCTACAGTCCTCCGCTCTACCAACTGAGCTATCGAAGGTGACAGTTAAAAAGCAATGCCGATCCCTTAGATTCAATATGGAGGGTCAGAAGTGATTCTGAATCACAGCTGCCCTTTTATAGCTTGACATGCAGAGATTGGCTGATCTATGGAGATGCTGGGGATTGAACCCAGGGCCTCATACATGCAAAGCATGCGCTCTACCACTGAGCTACATCCCCTCAGCTGGGAAGTAGTTGCATATGGAGATAGTGAAAAAGAGAGCAGAGGGAAATTAATGTTGTTTAGCCCCTTCATGGAGTTGGGTTTCAGACCTGTCCCTGGTGGTCTAGTGGTTAGGATTCGGCGCTCTCACTGCTGCGGCCCGGGTTCGATTCCCGGTCAGGGAATGTAACACTTTTGGGAAAACACAACGCAAACATCTCATATGTCTAAAAAGTTGGCACAAGCCACAGAAATTCTTAACCCCCTTTGAGCCAGTGACCTCAGGATTCTTGCAATTTCACCTACAGCCTCCGCTCTAACAACTGAGCTATCGAAGGTGACAGTTAAAAAGCAATGCCGATCCCTTAGATTCAATATGGAGGGTCAGAAGTGATGCTGAATCACAGCTGCCCTTTTATAGCTTGACATGCAGAGATTGGCTGATCCATGGAGATGCTGGGGATTGAACCCAGGGCCTCATACATGCAAAGCATGCGCTCTACCACTGAGCTACATCCCCTCAGCTGGAAAGTAGTTGCATATGGAGATAGTGAAAAAGAGAGCAGAGGGACATTAATGTTGTTTAGCCCCTTCATGGAGTTGGGTTTCAGACCTGTCCCTGGTGGTCTAGTGGTTAGGATTCGGCGCTCTCACCGCCGCGGCCTGCGTTTGATTCCCGGTCAGGGAATGTAACACTTTTGGGAAAACACAACGCAAACATCTCATATGTCTAAAAAGTTGGCACAAGCCACAGAAATTCTTAACCCCCTTTGAGCCAGTGACCTCAGGATTCTTGCAATTTCACCTACAGTCCTTTTGCTCTACCAACTGAGCTATCGAAGGTGACAGTTGAAGGATTTGGCACTCTCAGAGAAACATAATCTTTTGGGCAAGCACAAATCAATCTGCACTTTCGTAAAAAAGCTGCCGCAAACCACAGGAAAAGCTACCCTCCTTCGAGCCGGATTTGAACCAGCGACCTAAGGATTGCTGCAATTTCACCTACAGTCCTCCGCTCTACCAACTGAGCTATCGAAGGTGACAGTTAAAAAGCAATGCCGATCCCTTAGATTCAATATGGAGGGTCAGAAGTGATGCTGAATCACAGCTGCCCTTTTATAGCTTGACATGCAGAGATTGGCTGATCCATGGAGATGCTGGGGATTGAACCCAGGGCCTCATACATGCAAAGCATGCGCTCTACCACTGAGCTACATCCCCTCAGCTGGGAAGTAGTTGCATATGGAGATAGTGAAAAAGAGAGCAGAGGGAAATTAATGTTGTTTAGCCCCTTCATGGAGTTGGGTTTCAGACCTGTCCCTGGTGGTCTAGTGGTTAGGATTCGGTGCTCTCACCGCCGCGGCCTGGGTTCGATTCCCGGTCAGGGAATGTAACACTTTTGGGAAAACACAACGCAAACATCTCATATGTTTAAAAAGTTGGCACAAGCCACAGAAATTCTTAACCCCCTTTGAGCCAGTGACCTCAGGATTCTTGCAATTTCACCTACAGTCCTTTTGCTCTACCAACTGAGCTATCGAAGGTGACAGTTGAAGGATTTGGCACTCTCAGAGAAACATAATCTTTTGGGCAAGCACAAATCAATCTGCACTTTCGTAAAAAAGCTGCCGCAAACCACAGGAAAAGCTACCCTCCTTCGAGCCGGATTTGAACCATCGACCTAAGGATTGCTGCAATTTCACCTACAGTCCTCCGCTCTACCAACTGAGCTATCGAAGGTGACAGTTAAAAAGCGATGCCGATCCCTTAGATTCAATATGGAGGGTCAGAAGTGATTCTGAATCATAGCTGCCCTTTTATAGCTTGACATGCAGAGATTGGCTGATCCATGGAGATGCTGGGGATTGAACCCAGGGCCTCATACATGCAAAGCATGCGCTCTACCACTGAGCTACATCCCCTCAGCTGTAAAGTAGTTGCATATGGAGATAGTGAAAAAGAGAGCAGAGGGAAATTAATGTTGTTTAGCCCCTTCATGGAGTTGGGTTTCAGACCTGTCCCTGGTGGTCTAGTGGTTAGGATTCGGCGCTCTCACCGCCGCGGCCCGGGTTCGATTACCGGTCAGGGAATGTAACGCTTTTGGGAAAACACAACGCAAACATCTCATATGTCTAAAAAGTTGGCACAAGCCACAGAAATTCTTAACCCCCTTTGAGCCAGTGACCTCAGGATTCTTGCAATTTCACCTACAGTCCTTTTGCTCTACCAACTGAGCTATCGAAGGTGACAGTTGAAGGATTTGGCACTCTCAGAGAAACATAATCTTTTGGGCAAGCACAAATCAATCTGCACTTTCGTAAAAAAGCTGCCGCAAACCACAGGAAAAGCTACCCTCCTTCGAGCCGGATTTGAACCAGCGACCTAAGGATTGCTGCAATTTCACCTACAGTCCTCCACTCTACCAACTGAGCTATCGAAGGTGACAGTTAAAAAGCAATGCCTATCCCTTAGATTCAATATGGAGGGTCAGAAGTGATGCTGAATCACAGCTGCCCTTTTATAGCTTGACATGCAGAGATTGGCTGATCCATGGAGATGCTGGAGATTGAACCCAGGGCCTCATACATGCAAAGCATATGCTCTACCACTGAGCTATCGAAGGTGACAGTTGAAGGATTTGGCACACTCAGAGAAACATAATCTTTTGGGCAAGCACAAATCAATCTGCACTTTCATAAAAAAGCTGCCGCAAACCACAGGAAAAGCTACCCTCCTTCGAGCCGGATTTGAACCAGCGACCTAAGGATTGCTGCAATTTCACCTACAGTCCTCCGCTCTACCAACTGAGCTATCGAAGGTGACAGTTAAAAAGCAATGCCGATCCCTTAGATTCAATATGGAGGGTCAGAAGTGATTCTGAATCACAGCTGCCCTTTTATAGCTTGACATGCAGAGATTGGCTGATCTATGGCGATGCTGGGGATTGAACCCAGGGCCTCATACATGCAAAGCATGCGCTCTACCACTGAGCTACATCCCCTCAGCTGGGAAGTAGTTGCATATGCAGATAGTGAAAAAGAGAGCAGAGGGAAATTAATGTTGTTTAGCCCCTTCATGGAGTTGGGTTTCAGACCTGTCCCTGGTGGTCTAGTGGTTAGGATTCGGCGCTCTCACCGCCGCGGCCCGGGTTCGATTCCCGGTCAGGGAATGTAACACTTTTGGGAAAACACAACGCAAACATCTCATATGTCTAAAAAGTTGGCACAAGCCACAGAAATTCTTAACCCCCTTTGAGCCAGTGACCTCAGGATTCTTGCAATTTCACCTACAGCCTCCGCTCTAACAACTGAGCTATCGAAGGTGACAGTTAAAAAGCAATGCCGATCCCTTAGATTCAATATGGAGGGTCAGAAGTGATGCTGAATCACAGCTGCCCTTTTATAGCTTGACATGCAGAGATTGGCTGATCCATGGAGATGCTGGGGATTGAACCCAGGGCCTCATACATGCAAAGCATGCGCTCTACCACTGAGCTACATCCCCTCAGCTGGAAAGTAGTTGCATATGGAGATAGTGAAAAAGAGAGCAGAGGGACATTAATGTTGTTTAGCCCCTTCATGGAGTTGGGTTTCAGACCTGTCCCTGGTGGTCTAGTGGTTAGGATTCGGCGCTCTCACCGCCGCGGCCTGCGTTTGATTCCCGGTCAGGGAATGTAACACTTTTGGGAAAACACAACGCAAACATCTCATATGTCTAAAAAGTTGGCACAAGCCACAGAAATTCTTAACCCCCTTTGAGCCAGTGACCTCAGGATTCTTGCAATTTCACCTACAGTCCTTTTGCTCTACCAACTGAGCTATCGAAGGTGACAGTTGAAGGATTTGGCACTCTCAGAGAAACATAATCTTTTGGGCAAGCACAAATCAATCTGCACTTTCGTAAAAAAGCTGCCGCAAACCACAGGAAAAGCTACCCTCCTTCGAGCCGGATTTGAACCAGCGACCTAAGGATTGCTGCAATTTCACCTACAGTCCTCCGCTCTACCAACTGAGCTATCGAAGGTGACAGTTAAAAAGCAATGCCGATCCCTTAGATTCAATATGGAGGGTCAGAAGTGATGCTGAATCACAGCTGCCCTTTTATAGCTTGACATGCAGAGATTGGCTGATCCATGGAGATGCTGGGGATTGAACCCAGGGCCTCATACATGCAAAGCATGCGCTCTACCACTGAGCTACATCCCCTCAGCTGGGAAGTAGTTGCATATGGAGATAGTGAAAAAGAGAGCAGAGGGAAATTAATGTTGTTTAGCCCCTTCATGGAGTTGGGTTTCAGACCTGTCCCTGGTGGTCTAGTGGTTAGGATTCGGTGCTCTCACCGCCGCGGCCTGGGTTTGATTCCCGGTCAGGGAATGTAACACTTTTGGGAAAACACAACGCAAACATCTCATATGTTTAAAAAGTTGGCACAAGCCACAGAAATTCTTAACCCCCTTTGAGCCAGTGACCTCAGGATTCTTGCAATTTCACCTACAGTCCTTTTGCTCTACCAACTGAGCTATCGAAGGTGACAGTTGAAGGATTTGGCACTCTCAGAGAAACATAATCTTTTGGGCAAGCACAAATCAATCTGCACTTTCGTAAAAAAGCTGCCGCAAACCACAGGAAAAGCTACCCTCCTTCGAGCCGGATTTGAACCAGCGACCTAAGGATTGCTGCAATTTCACCTACAGTCCTCCGCTCTACCAACTGAGCTATCGAAGGTGACAGTTAAAAAGCGATGCCGATCCCTTAGATTCAATATGGAGGGTCAGAAGTGATTCTGAATCACAGCTGCCCTTTTATAGCTTGACATGCAGAGATTGGCTGATCCATGGAGATGCTGGGGATTGAACCCAGGGCCTCATACATGCAAAGCATGCGCTCTACCACTGAGCTACATCCCCTCAGCTGGAAAGTAGTTGCATATGGAGATAGTGAAAAAGAGAGCAGAGGGAAATTAATGTTGTTTAGCCCCTTCATGGAGTTGGGTTTCAGACCTGTCCCTGGTGGTCTAGTGGTTAGGATTCGGCGCTCTCACCGCCGCGGCCCGGGTTCGATTACCGGTCAGGGAATGTAACGCTTTTGGGAAAACACAACGCAAACATCTCATATGTCTAAAAAGTTGGCACAAGCCACAGAAATTCTTAACCCCCTTTGAGCCAGTGACCTCAGGATTCTTGCAATTTCACCTACAGTCCTTTTGCTCTACCAACTGAGCTATCGAAGGTGACAGTTGAAGGATTTGGCACTCTCAGAGAAACATAATATTTTGGGCAAGCACAAATCAATCTGCACTTTCGTAAAAAAGCTGCCGCAAACCACAGGAAAAGCTACCCTCCTTCGAGCCGGATTTGAACCAGCGACCTAAGGATTGCTGCAATTTCACCTACAGTCCTCCACTCTACCAACTGAGCTATCGAAGGTGACAGTTAAAAAGCAATGCCTATCCCTTAGATTCAATATGGAGGGTCAGAAGTGATGCTGAATCACAGCTGCCCTTTTATAGCTTGACATGCAGAGATTGGCTGATCCATGGAGATGCTGGAGATTGAACCCAGGGCCTCATACATGCAAAGCATATGCTCTACCACTGAGCTATCGAAGGTGACAGTTGAAGGATTTGGCACACTCAGAGAAACATAATCTTTTGGGCAAGCACAAATCAATCTGCACTTTCATAAAAAAGCTGCCGCAAACCACAGGAAAAGCTACCCTCCTTCGAGCCGGATTTGAACCAGCGACCTAAGGATTGCTGCAATTTCCCCTACAGTCCTCCGCTCTACCAACTGAGCTATCGAAGGTGACAGTTAAAAAGCAATGCCGATACCTTAGATTCAATATGGAGGGTCAGAAGTGATGCTGAATCACAGCTGCCCTTTTATAGCTTGACATGCAGAGATTGGCTGATCCATGGAGATGCTGGGGATTGAACCCAGGGCCTCATACATGCAAAGCATGCGCTCTACCACTGAGCTACATCCCCTCAGCTGGGAAGTAGTTGCATATGGAGATAGTGAAAAAGAGAGCAGAGGGAAATTAATGTTGTTTAGCCCCTTCATGGAGTTGGGTTTCAGACCTGTCCCTGGTGGTCTAGTGGTTAGGATTCGGCGCTCTCACCGCCGCGGCCCGGGTTCGATTCCCGGTCAGGGAATGTAACACTTTTGGGAAAACACAACGCAAACATCTCATATGTCTAAAAAGTTGGCACAAGCCACAGAAATTCTTAACCCCCTTTGAGCCAGTGACCTCAGGATTCTTGCAATTTCACCTACAGCCTCCGCTCTAACAACTGAGCTATCGAAGGTGACAGTTAAAAAGCAATGACGATCCCTTAGATTCAATATGGAGGGTCAGAAGTGATGCTGAATCACAGCTGCCCTTTTATAGCTTGACATGCAGAGATTGGCTGATCCATGGAGATGCTGGGGATTGAACCCAGGGCCTCATACATGCAAAGCATGCGCTCTACCACTGAGCTACATCCCCTCAGCTGGAAAGTAGTTGCATATGGAGATAGTGAAAAAGAGAGCAGAGGGAAATTAATGTTGTTTAGCCCCTTCATGGAGTTGGGTTTCAGACCTGTCCCTGGTGGTCTAGTGGTTAGGATTTGGAGCTCTCACTGCCGCGGCCCGTGTTCGATTCCAGGTCAGGGAATGTAACACTTTTGGGAAAACACAACGCAAACATCTCATATGTCTAAAAAGTTGGCACAAGCCACAGAAATTCTTAACCCCCTTTGAGCCAGTGACCTCAGGATTCTTGCAATTTCACCTACAGTCCTTTTGCTCTACCAACTGAGCTATCGAAGGTGACAGTTGAAGGATTTGGCACTCTCAGAGAAACATAATCTTTTGGGCAAGCACAAATCAATCTGCACTTTCGTAAAAAAGCTGCCGCAAACCACAGGAAAAGCTACCCTCCTTCGAGCCGGATTTGAACCAGCGACCTAAGGATTGCTGCAATTTCACCTACAGTCCTCCGCTCTACCAACTGAGCTATCGAAGGTGACAGTTAAAAAGCAATGCCGATCCCTTAGATTCAATATGGAGGGTCAGAAGTGATGCTGAATCACAGCTGCCCTTTTATAGCTTGACATGCAGAGATTGGCTGATCCATGGAGATGCTGGGGATTGAACCCAGGGCCTCATACATGCAAAGAATACACTCTACCACTGAGCTACATCCCCTCTGCTGGAAAGTTGTTGCATATGGAGATAGTGAAAAAGAGAGCAGAGGGAAATTAATGTTGTTTAGCCCCTTCATGGAGTTGGGTTTCAGACCTGTCCCTGGTGGTCAAGTGGTTAGGATTTGGTGCTCTCACCGCCGCGGCCCGGGTACGATTCCCAGTCAGGGAATGTAACACTTTTGGGAAAACACAACGCAAACATCTCATATGTCTAAAAAGTTGGCACAAGCCACAGAAATTCTTAACCCCCTTTGAGCCAGTGACCTCAGGATTCTTGCAATTTCACCTACAGTCCTTTTGCTCTATCAACTGAGCTATCGAAGGTGACAGTTGAAGGATTTGGCACTCTCAGAGAAACATAATCTTTTGGGCAAGCACAAATCAATCTGCACTTTCGTAAAAAAGCTGCCGCAAACCACAGGAAAAGCTACCCCCCTTCGAGCCGGATTTGAACCAGCGACCTAAGGATTGCTGCAATTTCACCTACAGTCCAAAAGCTCTACCAACTGAGCTATCGAAGGTGACAGTTAAAAAGCAATGCCGATCCCTTAGATTCAATATGGAGGGTCAGAAGTGATTCTGAATCACAGCTGCCCTTTTATAGCTTGACATGCAGAGATTGGCTGATCTATGGAGATGCTGGGGATTGAACCCAGGGCCTCATACATGCAAAGCATGCGCTCTACCACTGAGCTACATCCCCTCAGCTGGGAAGTAGTTGCATATGGAGATAGTGAAAAAGAGAGCAGAGGGAAATTAATGTTGTTTAGCCCCTTCATGGAGTTGGGTTTCAGACCTGTCCCTGGTGGTCTAGTGGTTAGGATTTGGCGCTCTCACTGCCGCGGCCCGGGTTCGATTCCCGGTCAGGGAATGTAACACTTTTGGGAAAACACAACGCAAACATCTCATATGTCTAAAAAGTTGGCACAAGCCACAGAAATTCTTAACCCCCTTTGAGCCAGTGACCTCAGGATTCTTGCAATTTCACCTACAGCCTCCGCTCTAACAACTGAGCTATCGAAGGTGACAGTTAAAAAGCAATGCCGATCCCTTAGATTCAATATGGAGGGTCAGAAGTGATGCTGAATCACAGCTGCCCTTTTATAGCTTGACATGCAGAGATTGGCTGATCCATGGAGATGCTGGGGATTGAACCCAGGGCCTCATACATGCAAAGCATGCGCTCTACCACTGAGCTACATCCCCTCAGCTGGAAAGTAGTTGCATATGGAGATAGTGAAAAAGAGAGCAGAGGGAAATTAATGTTGTTTAGCCCCTTCATGGAGTTGGGTTTCAGACCTGTCCCTGGTGGTCTAGTGGTTAGGATTCGGCGCTCTCACCGCCGCGGCCTGCGTTTGATTCCCGGTCAGGGAATGTAACACTTTTGGGAAAACACAACGCAAACATCTCATATGTCTAAAAAGTTGGCACAAGCCACAGAAATTCTTAACCCCCTTTGAGCCAGTGACCTCAGGATTCTTGCAATTTCACCTACAGTCCTTTTGCTCTACCAACTGAGCTATCGAAGGTGACAGTTGAAGGATTTGGCACTCTCAGAGAAACATAATCTTTTGGGCAAGCACAAATCAATCTGCACTTTCGTAAAAAAGCTGCCGCAAACCACAGGAAAAGCTACCCTCCTTCGAGCCGGATTTGAACCAGCGACCTAAGGATTGCTGCAATTTCACCTACAGTCCTCCGCTCTACCAACTGAGTTATCGAAGGTGACAGTTAAAAAGCAATGCCGATCCCTTAGATTCAATATGGAGGGTCAGAAGTGATGCTGAATCACAGCTGCCCTTTTATAGCTTGACATGCAGAGATTGGCTGATCCATGGAGATGCTGGGGATTGAACCCAGGGCCTCATACATGCAAAGCATGCGCTCTACCACTGAGCTACATCCCCTCAGCTGGGAAGTAGATGCATATGGAGATAGTGAAAAAGAGAGCAGAGGGAAATTAATGTTGTTTAGCCCCTTCATGGAGTTGGGTTTCAGACCTGTCCCTGGTGGTCTAGTGGTTAGGATTCGGCGCTCTCACCGCTGCAGCCCGGGTTCGATTCCCGGTCAGGGAATGTAACACTTTTGGGAAAACACAACGCAAACATCTCATATGTCTAAAAAGTTGGCACAAGCCACAGAAATTCTTAACCCCCTTTGAGCCAGTGACCTCAGGATTCTTGCAATTTCACCTACAGCCTCCGCTCTAACAACTGAGCTATCGAAGGTGACAGTTAAAAAGCAATGCCGATCCCTTAGATTCAATATGGAGGGTCAGAAGTGATGCTGAATCACAGCTGCCCTTTTATAGCTTGACATGCAGAGATTGGCTGATCCATGGAGATGCTGGGGATTGAACCCAGGGCCTCATACATGCAAAGCATGCGCTCTACCACTGAGCTACATCCCCTCAGCTGGAAAGTAGTTGCATATGGAGATAGTGAAAAAGAGAGCAGAGGGAAATTAATGTTGTTTAGCCCCTTCATGGAGTTGGGTTTCAGACCTGTCCCTGGTGGTCTAGTGGTTAGGATTCGGCGCTCTCACCGCCGCGGCCTGCGTTTGATTCCCGGTCAGGGAATGTAACACTTTTGGGAAAACACAACGCAAACATCTCATATGTCTAAAAAGTTGGCACAAGCCACAGAAATTCTTAACCCCCTTTGAGCCAGTGACCTCAGGATTCTTGCAATTTCACCTACAGTCCTTTTGCTCTACCAACTGAGCTATCGAAGGTGACAGTTGAAGGATTTGGCACTCTCAGAGAAACATAATCTTTTGGGCAAGCACAAATCAATCTGCACTTTCGTAAAAAAGCTGCCGCAAACCACAGGAAAAGCTACCCTCCTTCGAGCCGGATTTGAACCAGCGACCTAAGGATTGCTGCAATTTCACCTACAGTCCTCCGCTCTACCAACTGAGTTATCGAAGGTGACAGTTAAAAAGCAATGCCGATCCCTTAGATTCAATATGGAGGGTCAGAAGTGATGCTGAATCACAGCTGCCCTTTTATAGCTTGACATGCAGAGATTGGCTGATCCATGGAGATGCTGGGGATTGAACCCAGGGCCTCATACATGCAAAGCATGCGCTCTACCACTGAGCTACATCCCCTCAGCTGGGAAGTAGATGCATATGGAGATAGTGAAAAAGAGAGCAGAGGGAAATTAATGTTGTTTAGCCCCTTCATGGAGTTGGGTTTCAGACCTGTCCCTGGTGGTCTAGTGGTTAGGATTCGGCGCTCTCACCGCTGCAGCCCGGGTTCGATTCCCGGTCAGGGAATGTAACACTTTTGGGAAAACACAACGCAAACATCTCATATGTCTAAAAAGTTGGCACAAGCCACAGAAATTCTTAACCCCCTTTGAGCCAGTGACCTCAGGATTCTTGCAATTTCACCTACAGCCTCCGCTCTAACAACTGAGCTATCGAAGGTGACAGTTAAAAAGCAATGCCGATCCCTTAGATTCAATATGGAGGGTCAGAAGTGATGCTGAATCACAGCTGCCCTTTTATAGCTTGACATGCAGAGATTGGCTGATCCATGGAGATGCTGGGGATTGAACCCAGGGCCTCATACATGCAAAGCATGCGCTCTACCACTGAGCTACATCCCCTCAGCTGGAAAGTAGTTGCATATGGAGATAGTGAAAAAGAGAGCAGAGGGAAATTAATGTTGTTTAGCCCCTTCATGGAGTTGGGTTTCAGACCTGTCCCTGGTGGTCTAGTGGTTAGGATTCGGCGCTCTCACCGCCGCGGCCTGCGTTTGATTCCCGGTCAGGGAATGTAACACTTTTGGGAAAACACAACGCAAACATCTCATATGTCTAAAAAGTTGGCACAAGCCACAGAAATTCTTAACCCCCTTTGAGCCAGTGACCTCAGGATTCTTGCAATTTCACCTACAGTCCTTTTGCTCTACCAACTGAGCTATCGAAGGTGACAGTTGAAGGATTTGGCACTCTCAGAGAAACATAATCTTTTGGGCAAGCACAAATCAATCTGCACTTTCGTAAAAAAGCTGCCGCAAACCACAGGAAAAGCTACCCTCCTTCGAGCCGGATTTGAACCAGCGACCTAAGGATTGCTGCAATTTCACCTACAGTCCTCCGCTCTACCAACTGAGCTATCGAAGGTGACAGTTAAAAAGCAATGCCGATCCCTTAGATTCAATATGGAGGGTCAGAAGTGATTCTAAATCACAGCTGCCCTTTTATAGCTTGACATGCAGAGATTGGCTGATCCATGGAGATGCTGGGGATTGAACCCAGGGCCTCATACATGCAAAGCATGCGCTCTACCACTGAGCTACATCCCCTCAGCTGGAAAGTAGTTGCATATGGAGATAGTGAAAAAGAGAGCAGAGGGAAATTAATGTTGTTTAGCCCCTTCATGGAGTTGGGTTTCAGACCTGTCCCTGGTGGTCTAGTGGTTAGGATTCGGCGCTCTCACCGCTGCGGCCTGCGTTCGATTCCCGGTCAGGGAATGTAACACTTTTGGGAAAACACAACGCAAACATCTCATATGTCTAAAAAGTTGGCACAAGCCACAGAAATTCTTACCCCCCTTGAGCCAGTGACCTCAGGATTCTTGCAATTTCACCTACAGTCCTTTTGCTCTACCAACTGAGCTATCGAAGGTGACAGTTGAAGGATTTGGAACTCTCAGAGAAACATAATCTTTTGGGCAAGCACAAATCAATCTGCACTTTCGTAAAAAAGCTGCTGCAAACCACAGGAAAAGCTACCCTCCTTCGAGCCGGATTTGAACCAGCGCCCTAAGGATTGCTGCAATTTCACCTACAGTCCTCCGCTCTACCAACTGAGCTATCAAAGGTGACAGCTAAAAAGCAATGCCAATCCCTTAGATTCAATATGGAGGGTCAGAAGTGATTCTGAATCACAGCTGCCCTTTTATAGCTGGACATTCAGAGATTGGCTGATCCATGGAGATGCTGGGGATTGAACCCAGGGCCTCATACATGCAAAGCATGCGCTCTACCACTGAGCTACATCCCCTCAGCTGGAAAGTAGTTGCATATGGAGATAGTGAAAAAGAGAGCAGAGGGAAATTAATGTTGTTTAGCCCCTTCATGGAGTTGGGTTTCAGACCTGTCCCTGGTGGTCTAGTGGTTAGGATTCGGCGCTCTCACCGCCGCGGCCTGGGTTCGATTCCCGGTCAGGGAATGTAACACTTTTGGGAAAACACAACGCAAACATCTCATATGTCTAAAAAGTTGGCACAAGCCACAGAAATTCTTAACCCCCTTTGAGCCAGTGACCTCAGGATTCTTGCAATTTCACCTACAGTCCTCCGCTCTACCAACTGAGCTATCGAAGGTGACAGTTAAAAAGCAATGCCGATCCCTTAGATTCAATATGGAGGGTCAGAAGTGATGCTGAATCACAGCTGCCCTTTTATAGCTTGACATGCAGAGATTGGCTGATCCATGGAGATGCTGGGGATTGAACCCAGGGCCTCATACATGCAAAGCATACGCTCTACCACTGAGCTACATCCCCTCTGCTGGAAAGTAGTTGCATATGGAGATAGTGAAAAAGAGAGCAGAGGGAAATTAATGTTGTTTAGCCCCTTCATGGAGTTGGGTTTCAGACCTGTCCCTGGTGGTCTAGTGGTTAGGATTCAGCGCTCTCACCGCCGCGGCCTGCGTTCGATTCCCGGTCAGGGAATGTATCACTTTTGGGAAAACACAACGCAAACATCTCATATGTCTAAAAAGTTGGCACAAGCCACAGAAATTCTTAACCCCCTTTGAGCCAGTGACCTCAGGATTCTTGCAATTTCACCTACAGTCCTTTTGCTCTACCAACTGAGCTATCGAAGGTGACAGTTGAAGGATTTGGCACTCTCAGAGAAACATAATCTTTTGGGCAAGCACAAATCAATCTGCACTTTCGTAAAAAAGCTGCCGCAAACCACAGGAAAAGCTACCCTCCTTCGAGCCGGATTTGAACCAGCGACCTAAGGATTGCTGCAATTTCACCTACAGTCCTCCGCTCTACCAACTGAGCTATCGAAGGTGACAGTTAAAAAGCAATGCCGATCCCTTAGATTCAATATGGAGGGTCAGAAGTGATGCTGAATCACAGCTGCCCTTTTATAGCTTGACATGCAGAGATTGGCTGATCCATGGAGATGCTGGGGATTGAACCCAGGGCCTCATACATGCAAAGCATGCGCTCTACCACTGAGCTACATCCCCTCAGCTGGGAAGTAGTTGCATATGGAGATAGTGAAAAAGAGAGCAGAGGGAAATTAATGTTGTTTAGCCCCTTCATGGAGTTGGGTTTCAGACCTGTCCCTGGTGGTCTAGTGGTTAGGATTCGGCGCTCTCACCGCCGCGGCCCGGGTTCGATTCCCGGTCAGGGAATGTAACACTTTTGGGAAAACACAACGCAAACATCTCATATGTCTAAAAAGTTGGCACAAGCCACAGAAATTCTTAACCCCCTTTGAGCCAGTGACCTCAGGATTCTTGCAATTTCACCTACAGCCTCCGCTCTAACAACTGAGCTATCGAAGGTGACAGTTAAAAAGCAATGCCGATCCCTTAGATTCAATATGGAGGGTCAGAAGTGATGCTGAATCACAGCTGCCCTTTTATAGCTTGACATGCAGAGATTGGCTGATCCATGGAGATGCTGGGGATTGAACCCAGGGCCTCATACATGCAAAGCATGCGGTCTACCACTGAGCTACATCCCCTCAGCTGGAAAGTAGTTGCATATGGAGATAGTGAAAAAGAGAGCAGAGGGAAATTAATGTTGTTTAGCCCCTTCATGGAGTTGGGTTTCAGACCTGTCCCTGGTGGTCTAGTGGTTAGGATTCGGCGCTCTCACCGCCGCGGCCTGCGTTCGATTCCCGGTCAGGGAATGTATCACTTTTGGGAAAACACAACGCAAACATCTCATATGTCTAAAAAGTTGGCACAAGCCACAGAAATTCTTAACCCCCTTTGAGCCAGTGACCTCAGGATTCTTGCAATTTCACCTACAGTCCTTTTGCTCTACCAACTGAGCTATCGAAGGTGACAGTTGAAGGATTTGGCACTCTCAGAGAAACATAATCTTTTGGGCAAGCACAAATCAATCTGCACTTTCGTAAAAAAGCTGCCGCAAACCACAGGAAAAGCTACCCCCCTTCGAGCCGGATTTGAACCAGCGACCTAAGGATTGCTGCAATTTCACCTACAGTCCTCCGCTCTACCAACTGAGCTATCGAAGGTGACAGTTAAAAAGCAATGCCGATCCCTTAGATTCAATATGGAGGGTCAGAAGTGATTCTGAATCACAGCTGCCCTTTTATAGCTTGACATGCAGAGATTGGCAGATCCATGGAGATGCTGGGGATTGAACCCAGGGCCTCATACATGCAAAGCATGCGCTCTACCACTGAGCTACATCCCCTCAGCTGGGAAGTAGTTGCATATGGAGATAGTGAAAAAGAGAGCAGAGGGAAATTAATGTTGTTTAGCCCCTTCATGGAGTTGGGTTTCAGACCTGTCCCTGGTGGTCTAGTGGTTAGGATTCGGCGCTCTCACCGCCGCGGCCCGGGTTCGATTCCCGGTCAGGGAATGTAACACTTTTGGGAAAACACAACGCAAACATCTCATATGTCTAAAAAGTTGGCACAAGCCACAGAAATTCTTAACCCCCTTTGAGCCAGTGACCTCAGGATTCTTGCAATTTCACCTACAGCCTCCGCTCTAACAACTGAGCTATCGAAGGTGACAGTTAAAAAGCAATGCCGATCCCTTAGATTCAATATGGAGGGTCAGAAGTGATGCTGAATCACAGCTGCCCTTTTATAGCTTGACATGCAGAGATTGGCTGATCCATGGAGATGCTGGGGATTGAACCCAGGGCCTCATACATGCAAAGCATGCGCTCTACCACTGAGCTACATCCCCTCAGCTGGAAAGTAGTTGCATATGGAGATAGTGAAAAAGAGAGCAGAGGGACATTAATGTTGTTTAGCCCCTTCATGGAGTTGGGTTTCAGACCTGTCCCTGGTGGTCTAGTGGTTAGGATTCGGCGCTCTCACCGCCGCGGCCTGCGTTTGATTCCCGGTCAGGGAATGTAACACTTTTGGGAAAACACAACGCAAACATCTCATATGTCTAAAAAGTTGGCACAAGCCACAGAAATTCTTAACCCCCTTTGAGCCAGTGACCTCAGGATTCTTGCAATTTCACCTACAGTCCTTTTGCTCTACCAACTGAGCTATCGAAGGTGACAGTTGAAGGATTTGGCACTCTCAGAGAAACATAATCTTTTGGGCAAGCACAAATCAATCTGCACTTTCGTAAAAAAGCTGCCGCAAACCACAGGAAAAGCTACCCTCCTTCGAGCCGGATTTGAACCAGCGACCTAAGGATTGCTGCAATTTCACCTACAGTCCTCCGCTCTACCAACTGAGCTATCGAAGGTGACAGTTTAAAAGCAATGCCGATCCCTTAGATTCAATATGGAGGGTCAGAAGTGATGCTGAATCACAGCTGCCCTTTTATAGCTTGACATGCAGAGATTGGCTGATCCATGGAGATGCTGGGGATTGAACCCAGGGCCTCATACATGCAAAGCATGCGCTCTACCACTGAGCTACATCCCCTCAGCTGGGAAGTAGTTGCATATGGAGATAGTGAAAAAGAGAGCAGAGGGAAATTAATGTTGTTTAGCCCCTTCATGGAGTTGGGTTTCAGACCTGTCCCTGGTGGTCTAGTGGTTAGGATTCGGCGCTCTCACCGCCGCGGCCCGGGTTCGATTCCCGGTCAGGGAATGTAACACTTTTGGGAAAACACAACGCAAACATCTCATATGTCTAAAAAGTTGGCACAAGCCACAGAAATTCTTAACCCCCTTTGAGCCAGTGACCTCAGGATTCTTGCAATTTCACCTACAGCCTCCGCTCTAACAACTGAGCTATCGAAGGTGACAGTTAAAAAGCAATGCCGATCCCTTAGATTCAATATGGAGGGTCAGAAGTGATGCTGAATCACAGCTGCCCTTTTATAGCTTGACATGCAGAGATTGGCTGATCCATGGAGATGCTGGGGATTGAACCCAGGGCCTCATAGATGCAAAGCATGCGCTCTACCACTGAGCTACATCCCCTCAGCTGGGAAGTAGTTGCATATGGAGATAGTGAAAAAGAGAGCAGAGGGAAATTAATGTTGTTTAGCCCCTTCATGGAGTTGGGTTTCAGACCTGTCCCTGGTGGTCTAGTGGTTAGGATTCGGCGCTCTCACCGCCGCGGCCCGGGTTCGATTCCCGGTCAGGGAATGTAACACTTTTGGGAAAACACAACGCAAACATCTCATATGTCTAAAAAGTTGGCACAAGCCACAGAAATTCTTAACCCCCTTTGAGCCAGTGACCTCAGGATTCTTGCAATTTCACCTACAGCCTCCGCTCTAACAACTGAGCTATCGAAGGTGACAGTTAAAAAGCAATGCCGATCCCTTAGATTCAATATGGAGGGTCAGAAGTGATGCTGAATCACAGCTGCCCTTTTATAGCTTGACATGCAGAGATTGGCTGATCCATGGAGATGCTGGGGATTGAACCCAGGGCCTCATAGATGCAAAGCATGCGCTCTACCACTGAGCTACATCCCCTCAGCTGGGAAGTAGTTGCATATGGAGATAGTGAAAAAGAGAGCAGAGGGAAATTAATGTTGTTTAGCCCCTTCATGGAGTTGGGTTTCAGACCT
>NC_140006.1:43350880-43355880 GCF_964263955.1 Coregonus lavaretus | reverse complement strand
TTTTGGGCAAGCACAAATCAATCTGCACTTTCGTAAAAAAGCTGCCGCAAACCACAGGAAAAGCTACCCTCCTTCGAGCCGGATTTGAACCAGCGACCTAAGGATTGCTGCAATTTCACCTACAGTCCTCCGCTCTACCAACTGAGCTATCGAAGGTGACAGTTAAAAAGCAATGCCGATCCCTTAGATTCAATATGGAGGGTCAGAAGTGATTCTGAATCACAGCTGCCCTTTTATAGCTTGACATGCAGAGATTGGCTGATCCATGGAGATGCTGGGGATTGAACCCAGGGCCTCATACATGCAAAGCATGCGCTCTACCACTGAGCTACATCCCCTCAGCTGGGAAGTAGTTGCATATGGAGATAGTGAAAAAGAGAGCAGAGGGAAATTAATGTTGTTTAGCCCCTTCATGGAGTTGGGTTTCAGACCTGTCCCTGGTGGTCTAGTGGTTAGGATTCGGCGCTCTCACCGCCGCGGCCCGGGTTCGATTCCCGGTCAGGGAATGTAACACTTTTGGGAAAACACAACGCAAACATCTCATATGTCTAAAAAGTTGGCACAAGCCACAGAAATTCTTAACCCCCTTTGAGCCAGTGACCTCAGGATTCTTGCAATTTCACCTACAGCCTCCGCTCTAACAACTGAGCTATCGAAGGTGACAGTTAATAAGCAATGCCGATCCCTTAGATTCAATATGGAGGGTCAGAAGTGATGCTGAATCACAGCTGCCCTTTTATAGCTTGACATGCAGAGATTGGCTGATCCATGGAGATGCTGGGGATTGAACCCAGGGCCTCATACATGCAAAGCATGCGCTCTACCACTGAGCTACATCCCCTCAGCTGGAAAGTAGTTGCATATGGAGATAGTGAAAAAGAGAGCAGAGGGAAATTAATGTTGTTTAGCCCCTTCATGGAGTTGGGTTTCAGACCTGTCCCTGGTGGTCTAGTGGTTAGGATTCGGCGCTCTCACCGCCGCGGCCTGCGTTTGATTCCCGGTCAGGGAATGTAACACTTTTGGGAAAACACAACGCAAACATCTCATATGTCTAAAAAGTTGGCACAAGCCACAGAAATTCTTAACCCCCTTTGAGCCAGTGACCTCAGGATTCTTGCAATTTCACCTACAGTCCTTTTGCTCTACCAACTGAGCTATCGAAGGTGACAGTTGAAGGATTTGGCACTCTCAGAGAAACATAATCTTTTGGGCAAGCACAAATCAATCTGCACTTTCGTAAAAAAAGCTGCCGCAAACCACAGGAAAAGCTACCCTCCTTCGAGCCGGATTTGAACCAGCGACCTAAGGATTGCTGCAATTTCACCTACAGTCCTCCGCTCTACCAACTGAGCTATCGAAGGTGACAGTTAAAAAGCAATGCCGATCCCTTAGATTCAATATGGAGGGTCAGAAGTGATTCTGAATCACAGCTGCCCTTTTATAGCTTGACATGCAGAGATTGGCTGATCCATGGAGATGTTGGGGATTGAACCCAGGGCCTCATACATGCAAAGCATGCGCTCTACCACTGCGCTACATCCCCTCAGCTGGAAAGTAGTTGCATATGGAGATAGTGAAAAAGAGAGCAGAGGGAAATTAATGTTGTTTAGCCCCTTCATGGAGTTGGGTTTCAGACCTGTCCCTGGTGGTCTAGTGGTTAGGATTCGGCGCTCTCACCGCCGCGGCCCGGGTTCGATTCCCGGTCAGGGAATGTAACACTTTTGGGAAAACACAACGCAAACATCTCATATGTCTAAAAAGTTGGCACAAGCCACAGAAATTCTTAACCCCCTTTGAGCCAGTGACCTCAGGATTCTTGCAATTTCACCTACAGTCCTTTTGCTCTACCAACTGAGCTATCGAAGGTGACAGTTGAAGGATTTGGCACTCTCAGAGAAACATAATCTTTTGGGCAAGCACAAATCAATCTGCACTTTCGTAAAAAATCTGCCGCAAACCACAGGAAAAGCTACCCTCCTTCGAGCCGGATTTGAACCAGCGACCTAAGGATTGCTGCAATTTCACCTACAGTCCTCCGCTCTACCAACTGAGCTATCGAAGGTGACAGTTAAAAAGCGATGCCGATCCCTTAGATTCAATATGGAGGGTCAGAAGTGATTCTGAATCACAGCTGCCCTTTTATAGCTTGACATGCAGAGATTGGCTGATCCATGGAGATGCTGGGGATTGAACCCAGGGCCTCATACATGCAAAGCATGCGCTCTACCACTGAGCTACATCCCCTCAGCTAGAAAGTAGTTGCATATGGAGATAGTGAAAAAGAGAGCAGAGGGAAATTAATGTTGTTTAGCCCCTTCATGGAGTTGGGTTTCAGACCTGTCCCTGGTGATCTAGTGGTTAGGATTCGGCGCTCTCACTGCCGCGGCCCGGGTTCGATTCCCGGTCAGGGAATGTAACACTTTTGGGAAAACACAACGCAAACATCTCATATGTCTAAAAAGTTGGCACAAGCCACAGAAATTCTTAACCCCCTTTGAGCCAGTGACCTCAGGATTCTTGCAATTTCACCTACAGTCCTCCGCTCTACCAACTGAGCTATCGAAGGTGACAGTTGAAGGATTTGGCACTCTCAGAGAAACATAATCTTTTGGGCAAGCACAAATCAATCTGCACTTTCGTAAAAAAGCTGCCGCAAACCACAGGAAAAGCTACCCTCCTTCGAGCCGGATTTGAACCAGCGACCTAAGGATTGCTGCAATTTCACCTACAGTCCTCCGCTCTACCAACTGAGCTATCGAAGGTGACAGTTAAAAAGCAATGCCGATCCCTTAGATTCAATATGGAGGGTCAGAAGTGATTCTGAATCACAGCTGCCCTTTTATAGCTTGACATGCAGAGATTGGCTGATCCATGGAGATGCTGGGGATTGAACCCAGGGCCTCATACATGCAAAGCATGCGCTCTACCACTGAGCTACATCCCCTCAGCTGGAAAGTAGTTGCATATGGAGATAGTGAAAAAGAGAGCAGAGGGAAATTAATGTTGTTTAGCCCCTTCATGGAGTTGGGTTTCAGACCTGTCCCTGGTGGTCTAGTGGTTAGGATTCGGCGCTCTCACTGCCGCGGCCCGGGTTCGATTCCCGGTCAGGGAATGTAACACTTTTGGGAAAACACAACGCAAACATCTCATATGTCTAAAAAGTTGGCACAAGCCACAGAAATTCTTAACCCCCTTTGAGCCAGTGACCTCAGGATTCTTGCAATTTCACCTACAGTCCTCCGCTCTACCAACTGAGCTATCGAAGGTGACAGTTGAAGGATTTGGCACTCTCAGAGAAACATAATCTTTTGGGCAAGCACAAATCAATCTGCACTTTCGTAAAAAAGCTGCCGCAAACCACAGGAAAAGCTACCCTCCTTCGAGCCAGATTTGAACCAGCGACCTAAGGATTGCTGCAATTTCACCTACAGTCCTCCGCTCTACCAACTGAGCTATCGAAGGTGACAGTTAAAAAACAATGCCGATCCCTTAGATTCAATATGGAGGGTCAGAAGTGATGCTGAATCACAGCTGCCCTTTTATAGCTTGACATGCAGAGATTGGCTGATCCATGGAGATGCTGGGGATTGAACCCAGGGCCTCATACATGCAAAGCATGCGCTCTACCACTGAGCTACATCCCCTCAGCTGGAAAGTAGTTGCATATGGAGATAGTGAAAAAGAGAGCAGAGGGAAATTAATGTTGTTTAGCCCCTTCATGGAGTTGGGTTTCAGACCTGTCCCTGGTGGTCTAGTGGTTAGGATTCGGCGCTCTCACCGCCGCGGCCTGCGTTCGATTCCCGGTCAGGGAATGTAACACTTTTGGGAAAACACAACGCAAACATCTCATATGTCTAAAAAGTTGGCACAAGCCACAGAAATTCTTAACCCCCTTTGAGCCAGTGACCTCAGGATTCTTGCAATTTCACCTACAGTCCTTTTGCTCTACCAACTGAGCTATAGAAGGTGACAGTTGAAGGATTTGGCACTCTCAGAGAAACATAATCTTTTGGGCAAGCACAAATCAATCTGCACTTTCGTAAAAAAGCTGCCGCAAACCACAGGAAAAGCTACCCTCCTTCGAGCCGGATTTGAACCAGCGACCTAAGGATTGCTGCAATTTCACCTACAGTCCTCCGCTCTACCAACTGAGCTATCGAAGGTGACAGTTAAAAAGCAATGCCGATCCCTTAGATTCAATATGGAGGGTCAGAAGTGATGCTGAATCACAGCTGCCCTTTTATAGCTTGACATGCAGAGATTGGCTGATCCATGGAGATGCTGGGGATTGAACCCAGGGCCTCATACATGCAAAGCATGCGCTCTACCACTGAGCTACATCCCCTCAGCTGGAAAGTAGTTGCATATGGAGATAGTGAAAAAGAGAGCAGAGGGAAATTAATGTTGTTTAGCCCCTTCATGGAGTTGGGTTTCAGACCTGTCACTGGTGGTCTAGTGGTTAGGATTCGGCGCTCTCACCGCCGCGGCCTGCGTTCGATTCCCGGTCAGGGAATGTAATACTTTTGGGAAAACACAACGCAAACATCTCATATGTCTAAAAAGTTGGCACAAGCCACAGAAATTCTTAACCCCCTTTGAGCCAGTGACCTCAGGATTCTTGCAATTTCACCTACAGTCCTTTTGCTCTACCAACTGAGCTATCGAAGGTGACAGTTGAAGGATTTGGCACTCTCAGAGAAACATAATCTTTTGGGCAAGCACAAATCAATCTGCACTTTCGTAAAAAATCTGCCGCAAACCACAGGAAAAGCTACCCTCCTTCGAGCCGGATTTGAACCAGCGACCTAAGGATTGCTGCAATTTCACCTACAGTCCTCCGCTCTACCAACTGAGCTATCGAAGGTGACAGTTAAAAAGCAATGCCGATCCCTTAGATTCAATATGGAGGGTCAGAAGTGATGCTGAATCACAGCTGCCCTTTTATAGCTTGACATGCAGAGATTGGCTGATACATGGAGATGCTGGGGATTGAACCCAGG
>NC_140006.1:43333380-43335880 GCF_964263955.1 Coregonus lavaretus | reverse complement strand
TGGTCTAGTGGTTAGGATTCGGCGCTCTCACCGCCGCGGCCTGCGTTCGATTCCCGGTCAGGGAATGTAACACTTTTGGGAAAACACAACGCAAACATCTCATATGTCTAAAAAGTTGGCACAAGCCACAGAAATTCTTAACCCCCTTTGAGCCAGTGACCTCAGGATTCTTGCAATTTCACCTACAGTCCTCCGCTCTAACAACTGAGCTATCGAAGGTGACAGTTAAAAAGCAATGCCGATCCCTTAGATTCAATATGGAGGGTCAGAAGTGATGCTGAATCACAGCTGCCCTTTTATAGCTTGACATGCAGAGATTGGCTGATCCATGGAGATGCTGGGGATTGAACCCAGGGCCTCATACATGCAAAGCATGCGCTCTACCACTGAGCTACATCCCCTCAGCTGGAAAGTAGTTGCATATGGAGATAGTGAAAAAGAGAGCAGACGGAAATTAATGTTGTTTAGCCCCTTCATGGAGTTGGGTTTCAGACCTGTCCCTGGTGGTCTAGTGGTTAGGATTTGGCGCTCTCACCGCCGCGGCCTGCGTTCGATTCCCGGTCAGGGAATGTAACACTTTTGGGAAAACACAACGCAAACATCTCATATGTCTAAAAAGTTGGCACAAGCCACAGAAATTCTTAACCCCCTTTGAGCCAGTGACCTCAGGATTCTTGCAATTTCACCTACAGTCCTCCGCTCTAACAACTGAGCTATCGAAGGTGACAGTTAAAAAGCAATGCCGATCCCTTAGATTCAATATGGAGGGTCAGAAGTGATGCTGAATCACAGCTGCCCTTTTATAGCTTGTTTTCATGGAGTTGGGTTTCAGACCTGTCCCTGGTGGTCTAGTGGTTAGGATTCGGCGCTCTCACCGCCGCGGCCCGGGTTCGATTCCCGGTCAGGGAATGTAACACTTTTGGGAAAACACAACGCAAACATCTCATATGTCTAAAAAGTTGGCACAAGCCACAGAAATTCTTAACCCCCTTTGAGCCAGTGACCTCAGGATTCTTGCAATTTCACCTACAGTCCTCCGCTCTAACAACTGAAATATCGAAGGTGACAGTTAAAAAGCAATGCCGATCCCTTAGATTCAATATGGAGGGTCAGAAGTGATGCTGAATCACAGCTGCCCTTTTATAGCTTGACATGCAGAGATTGGCTGATCCATGGAGATGCTGGGTCAGTTTGCGTTGTGTTTTGGGAAAACACAACGCAAACATCTCATATGTCTAAAAAGTTGGCACAAGCCACAGAAATTCTTAACCCCCTTTGAGCCAGTGACCTCAGGATTCTTCCAATTTCACCTACAGTCCTCCGCTCTACCAACTGAGCTATCGAAGGTGACAGTTGAAGGATTTGGCACTCTCAGAGAAACATAATCTTTTGGGCAAGCACAAATCAATCTGCACTTTCGTAAAAAAGCTGCCGCAAACCACAGGAAAAGCTACCCTCCTTCGAGCCGGATTTGAACCAGCGACCTAAGGATTGCTGCAATTTCACCTACAGTCCTCCGCTCTACCAACTGAGCTATCGAAGGTGACAGTTAAAAAGCAATGCCGATCCCTTAGATTCAATATGGAGGGTCAGAAGTGATGCTGAATCACAGCTGCCCTTTTATAGCTTGACATGCAGAGATTGGCTGATCCATGGAGATGCTGGGGATTGAACCCAGGGCCTCATACATGCAAAGCATGCGCTCTACCACTGAGCTACATCCCCTCAGCTGGAAAGTAGTTGCATATGGAGATAGTGAAAAAGAGAGCAGAGGGAAATTAATGTTGTTTAGCCCCTTCATGGAGTTGGGTTTCAGACCTGTCCCTGGTGGTCTAGTGGTTAGGATTCGGCGCTCTCACCGCCGCGGCCTGCGTTCGATTCCCGGTCAGGGAATGTAACACTTTTGGGAAAACACAACGCAAACATCTCATATGTCTAAAAAGTTGGCAAAAGCCACAGAAATTCTTAACCCCCTTTGAGCCAGTGACCTCAGGATTCTTGCAATTTCACCTACAGTCCTTTTGCTCTACCAACTGAGCTATCGAAGGTGACAGTTGAAGGATTTGGCACTCTCAGAGAAACATAATCTTTTGGGCAAGCACAAATCAATCTGCACTTTCGTAAAAAAGCTGCCGCAAACCACAGGAAAAGCTACCCTCCTTCGAGCCGGATTTGAACCAGCGACCTAAGGATTGCTGCAATTTCACCTACAGTCCTCCGCTCTACCAACTGAGCTATCGAAGGTGACAGTTAAAAAGCAATGCCGATCCCTTAGATTCAATATGGAGGGTCAGAAGTGATTCTGAATCACAGCTGCCCTTTTATAGCTTGACATGCAGAGATTGGCTGATCCATGGAGATGCTGGGGATTGAACCCAGGGCCTCATACATGCAAAGCATGCGCTCTACCACTGAGCTACATCCCCTCAGCTGGAAAGTAGTTGCATATGGAGATAGTGAAAAAGAGAGCAGACGGAAATTAATGTTGTTTAGCCCCTTC
>NC_140006.1:43305880-43325880 GCF_964263955.1 Coregonus lavaretus | reverse complement strand
GCCCCTTCATGGAGTTGGGTTTCAGACCTGTCCCTGGTGGTCTAGTGGTTAGGATTCGGCGCTCTCACCGCCGCGGCCTGCGTTCGATTCCAGGTCAGGGAATGTAACACTTTTGGGAAAACACAACGCAAACATCTCATATGTCTAAAAAGTTGGCAAAAGCCACAGAAATTCTTAACCCCCTTTGAGCCAGTGACCTCAGGATTCTTGCAATTTCACCTACAGTCCTTTTGCTCTACCAACTGAGCTATCGAAGGTGACAGTTGAAGGATTTGGCACTCTCAGAGAAACATAATCTTTTGGGCAAGCACAAATCAATCTGCACTTTCGTAAAAAAGCTGCCGCAAACCACAGGAAAAGCTACCCTCCTTCGAGCCGGATTTGAACCAGCGACCTAAGGATTGCTGCAATTTCACCTACAGTCCTCCGCTCTACCAACTGAGCTATCGAAGGTGACAGTTAAAAAGCAATGCCGATCCCTTAGATTCAATATGGAGGGTCAGAAGTGATTCTGAATCACAGCTGCCCTTTTATAGCTTGACATGCAGAGATTGGCTGATCCATGGAGATGCTGGGGATTGAACCCAGGGCCTCATACATGCAAAGCATGCGCTCTACCACTGAGCTACATCCCCTCAGCTGGAAAGTAGTTGCATATGGAGATAGTGAAAAAGAGAGCAGACGGAAATTAATGTTGTTTAGCCCCTTCATGGAGTTGGGTTTCAGACCTGTCCCTGGTGGTCTAGTGGTTAGGATTCGGTGCTCTCACCGCCGTGGCCTGTGTTCGATTCCCGGTCAGGGAATGTAACACTTTTGGGAAAACACAACGCAAACATCTCATATGTCTAAAAAGTTGGCACAAGCCACAGAAATTCTTAACCCCCTTTGAGCCAGTGACCTCAGGATTCTTGCAATTTCACCTACAGTCCTCCGCTCTACCAACTGAGCTATCGAAGGTGACAGTTGAAGGATTTGGCACTCTCAGAGAAACATAATCTTTTGGGCAAGCACAAATCAATCTGCACTTTCGTAAAAAAGCTGCCGCAAACCACAGGAAAAGCTACCCTCCTTCGAGCCGGATTTGAACCAGCGACCTAAGGATTGCTGCAATTTCACCTACAGTCCTCCGCTCTACCAACTGAGCTATCGAAGGTGACAGTTAAAAAGCAATGCCGATCCCTTAGATTCAATATGGAGGGTCAGAAGTGATGCTGAATCACAGCTGCCCTTTTATAGCTTGACATGCAGAGATTGGCTGATCCATGGAGATGCTGGGGATTGAACCCAGGGCCTCATACATGCAAAGCATGCGCTCTACCACTGAGCTACATCCCCTCAGCTGGAAAGTAGTTGCATATGGAGATAGTGAAAAAGAGAGCAGAGGGAAATTAATGTTGTTTAGCCCCTTCATGGAGTTGGGTTTCAGACCTGTCCCTGGTGGTCTAGTGGTTAGGATTCGGCGCTCTCACCGCCGCGGCCTGCGTTCGATTCCCGGTCAGGGAATGTAACACTTTTGGGAAAACACAACGCAAACATCTCATATGTCTAAAAAGTTGGCAAAAGCCACAGAAATTCTTAACCCCCTTTGAGCCAGTGACCTCAGGATTCTTGCAATTTCACCTACAGTCCTTTTGCTCTACCAACTGAGCTATCGAAGGTGACAGTTGAAGGATTTGGCACTCTCAGAGAAACATAATCTTTTGGGCAAGCACAAATCAATCTGCACTTTCGTAAAAAAGCTGCCGCAAACCACAGGAAAAGCTACCCTCCTTCGAGCCGGATTTGAACCAGCGACCTAAGGATTGCTGCAATTTCACCTACAGTCCTCCGCTCTACCAACTGAGCTATCGAAGGTGACAGTTAAAAAGCAATGCCGATCCCTTAGATTCAATATGGAGGGTCAGAAGTGATTCTGAATCACAGCTGCCCTTTTATAGCTTGACATGCAGAGATTGGCTGATCCATGGAGATGCTGGGGATTGAACCCAGGGCCTCATACATGCAAAGCATGCGCTCTACCACTGAGCTACATCCCCTCAGCTGGAAAGTAGTTGCATATGGAGATAGTGAAAAAGAGAGCAGACGGAAATTAATGTTGTTTAGCCCCTTCATGGAGTTGGTTTTCAGACCTGTCCCTGGTGGTCTAGTGGTTAGGATTCGGTGCTCTCACCGCCGTGGCCTGTGTTCGATTCCCGGTCAGGGAATGTAACACTTTTGGGAAAACACAACGCAAACATCTCATATGTCTAAAAAGTTGGCACAAGCCACAGAAATTCTTAACCCCCTTTGAGCCAGTGACCTCAGGATTCTTGCAATTTCACCTACAGTCCTCCGCTCTACCAACTGAGCTATCGAAGGTGACAGTTGAAGGATTTGGCACTCTCAGAGAAACATAATCTTTTGGGCAAGCACAAATCAATCTGCACTTTCGTAAAAAAGCTGCCGCAAACCACAGGAAAAGCTACCCTCCTTCGAGCCGGATTTGAACCAGCGACCTAAGGATTGCTGCAATTTCACCTACAGTCCTCCGCTCTACCAACTGAGCTATCTAAGGTGACAGTTAAAAAGCAATGCCGATCCCTTAGATTCAATATGGAGGGTCAGAAGTGATGCTGAATCACAGCTGCCCTTTTATAGCTTGACATGCAGAGATTGGCTGATCCATGGAGATGCTGGGGATTGAACCCAGGGCCTCATACATGCAAAGCATGCGCTCTACCACTGAGCTACATCCCCTCAGCTGGAAAGTAGTTGCATATGGAGATGGTGAAAAAGAGAGCAGAGGGAAATTAATGTTGTTTAGCCCCTTCATGGAGTTGGGTTTCAGACCTGTCCCTGTTGGTCTAGTGGTTAGGATTCGGCGCTCTCACCGCCGCGGCCTGCGTTCGATTCCCGGTCAGGGAATGTAACACTTTTGGGAAAACACAACGCAAACATCTCATATGTCTAAAAAGTTGGCAAAAGCCACAGAAATTCTTAACCCCCTTTGAGCCAGTGACCTCAGGATTCTTGCAATTTCACCTACAGTCCTTTTGCTCTACCAACTGAGCTATCGAAGGTGACAGTTGAAGGATTTGGCACTCTCAGAGAAACATAATATTTTGGGCAAGCACAAATCAATCTGCACTTTCGTAAAAAAGCTGCCGCAAACCACAGGAAAAGCTACCCTCCTTCGAGCCGGATTTGAACCAGCGACCTAAGGATTGCTGCAATTTCACCTACAGTCCTCCGCTCTACCAACTGAGCTATCGAAGGTGACAGTTAAAAAGCAATGCCGATCCCTTAGATTCAATATGGAGGGTCAGAAGTGATTCTGAATCACAGCGGCCCTTTTATAGCTTGACATGCAGAGATTGGCTGATCCATGGAGATGCTGGGGATTGAACCCAGGGCCTCATACATGCAAAGCATGCGCTCTACCACTGAGCTACATCCCCTCAGCTGGAAAGTAGTTGCATATGGAGATAGTGAAAAAGAGAGCAGAGGGAAATTAATGTTGTTTAGCCCCTTCATGGAGTTGGGTTTCAGACCTGTCCCTGGTGGTCTAGTGGTTAGGATTCGGCGCTCTCACCGCCGCGGCCCGGGTTCAATTCCCGGTCAGGGAATGTAACACTTTTGGGAAAACACAACGCAAACATCTCATATGTCTAAAAAGTTGGCACAAGCCACAAAAATTCTTAACCACCTTTGAGCCAGTGACCTCATGATTCTTGCAATTTCACCTACAGTCCTCCGCTCTACCAACTGAGCTATCGAAGGTGACAGTTAAAAAGCAATGCCGATCCCTTAGATTCAATATGGAGGGTCAGAAGTGATTCTGAATCACAGCTGCCCTTTTATAGCTTGACATGCAGAGATTGGCTGATCCATGGAGATGCTGGGGATTGAACCCAGGGCCTCATACATGCAAAGCATGCGCTCTACCACTGAGCTACATCCCCTCAGCTGGAAAGTAGTTGCATATGGAGATAGTGAAAAAGAGAGCAGACTGAAATTAATGTTGTTTAGCCCCTTCATGGAGTTGGTTTTCAGACCTGTCCCTGGTGGTCTAGTGGTTAGGATTCGGTGCTCTCACCGCCGTGGCCTGTGTTCGATTCCCGGTCAGGGAATGTAACACTTTTGGGAAAACACAACGCAAACATCTCATATGTCTAAAAAGTTGGCACAAGCCACAGAAATTCTTAACCCCCTTTGAGCCAGTGACCTCAGGATTCTTGCAATTTCACCTACAGTCCTCCGCTCTACCAACTGAGCTATCGAAGGTGACAGTTGAAGGATTTGGCACTCTCAGAGAAACATAATCTTTTGGGCAAGCACAAATCAATCTGCACTTTCGTAAAAAAGCTGCCGCAAACCACAGGAAAAGCTACCCTCCTTCGAGCCGGATTTGAACCAGCGACCTAAGGATTGCTGCAATTTCACCTACAGTCCTCCGCTCTACCAACTGAGCTATCTAAGGTGACAGTTAAAAAGCAATGCCGATCCCTTAGATTCAATATGGAGGGTCAGAAGTGATGCTGAATCACAGCTGCCCTTTTATAGCTTGACATGCAGAGATTGGCTGATCCATGGAGATGCTGGGGATTGAACCCAGGGCCTCATACATGCAAAGCATGCGCTCTACCACTGAGCTACATCCCCTCAGCTGGAAAGTAGTTGCATATGGAGATGGTGAAAAAGAGAGCAGAGGGAAATTAATGTTGTTTAGCCCCTTCATGGAGTTGGGTTTCAGACCTGTCCCTGTTGGTCTAGTGGTTAGGATTCGGCGCTCTCACCGCCGCGGCCTGCGTTCGATTCCCGGTCAGGGAATGTAACACTTTTGGGAAAACACAACGCAAACATCTCATATGTCTAAAAAGTTGGCAAAAGCCACAGAAATTCTTAACCCCCTTTGAGCCAGTGACCTCAGGATTCTTGCAATTTCACCTACAGTCCTTTTGCTCTACCAACTGAGCTATCGAAGGTGACAGTTGAAGGATTTGGCACTCTCAGAGAAACATAATCTTTTGGGCAAGCACAAATCAATCTGCACTTTCGTAAAAAAGCTGCCGCAAACCACAGGAAAAGCTACCCTCCTTCGAGCCGGATTTGAACCAGCGACCTAAGGATTGCTGCAATTTCACCTACAGTCCTCCGCTCTACCAACTGAGCTATCGAAGGTGACAGTTAAAAAGCAATGCCGATCCCTTAGATTCAATATGGAGGGTCAGAAGTGATTCTGAATCACAGCGGCCCTTTTATAGCTTGACATGCAGAGATTGGCTGATCCATGGAGATGCTGGGGATTGAACCCAGGGCCTCATACATGCAAAGCATGCGCTCTACCACTGAGCTACATCCCCTCAGCTGGAAAGTAGTTGCATATGGAGATAGTGAAAAAGAGAGCAGAGGGAAATTAATGTTGTTTAGCCCCTTCATGGAGTTGGGTTTCAGACCTGTCCCTGGTGGTCTAGTGGTTAGGATTCGGCGCTCTCACCGCCGCGGCCCGGGTTCGATTCCCGGTCAGGGAATGTAACACTTTTGGGAAAACACAACGCAAACATCTCATATGTCTAAAAAGTTGGCACAAGCCACAAAAATTCTTAACCACCTTTGAGCCAGTGACCTCATGATTCTTGCAATTTCACCTACAGTCCTCCGCTCTAACAACTGAGCTATCGAAGGTGACAGTTAAAAAGCAATGCCGATCCCTTAGATTCAATATGGAGGGTCAGAAGTGATGCTGAATCACAGCTGCCCTTTTATAGCTTGACATGCAGAGATTGGCTGATCCATGGAGATGCTGGGGATTGAACCCAGGGCCTCATACATGCAAAGCATGCGCTCTACCACTGAGCTACATCCCCTCAGCTGGAAAGTAGTTGCATATGGAGATAGTGAAAAAGAGAGCAGACGGAAATTAATGTTGTTTAGCCCCTTCATGGAGTTGGGTTTCAGACCTGTCCCTGGTGGTCTAGTGGTTAGGATTCGGCGCTCTCACCGCTGCGGCCTGCGTTCGATTCCCGGTCAGGGAATGTAACACTTTTGGGAAAACACAACGCAAACATCTCATATGTCTAAAAAGTTGGCACAAGCCACAGAAATTCTTAACCCCCTTTGAGCCAGTGACCTCAGGATTCTTGCAATTTCACCTACAGTCCTCCGCTCTACCAACTGAGCTATCGAAGGTGACAGTTGAAGGATTTGGCACTCTCAGAGAAACATAATCTTTTGGGCAAGCACAAATCAATCTGCACTTTCGTAAAAAAGCTGCCGCAAACCACAGGAAAAGCTACCCTCCTTCGAGCCGGATTTGAACCAGCGACCTAAGGATTGCTGCAATTTCACTTACAGTCCTCCGCTCTACCAACTGAGCTATCGAAGGTGACAGTTAAAAAGCAATGCCGATCCCTTAGATTCAATATGGAGGGTCAGAAGTGATGCTGAATCACAGCTGCCCTTTTATAGCTTGACATGCAGAGATTGGCTGATCCATGGAGATGCTGGGGATTGAACCCAGGGCCTCATACATGCAAAGCATGCGCTCTACCACTGAGCTACATCCCCTCAGCTGGAAAGTAGTTGCATATGGAGATAGTGAAAAAGAGAGCAGACGGAAATTAATGTTGTTTAGCCCCTTCATGGAGTTGGTTTTCAGACCTGTCCCTGGTGGTCTAGTGGTTAGGATTCGGTGCTCTCACCGCCGTGGCCTGTGTTCGATTCCCGGTCAGGGAATGTAACACTTTTGGGAAAACACAACGCAAACATCTTATATGTCTAAAAAGTTGGCACAAGCCACAGAAATTCTTAACCCCCTTTGAGCCAGTGACCTCAGGATTCTTGCAATTTCACCTACAGTCCTCCGCTCTACCAACTGAGCTATCGAAGGTGACAGTTGAAGGATTTGGCACTCTCAGAGAAACATAATCTTTTGGGCAAGCACAAATCAATCTGCACTTTCGTAAAAAAGCTGCCGCAAACCACAGGAAAAGCTACCCTCCTTCGAGCCGGATTTGAACCAGCGACCTAAGGATTGCTGCAATTTCACCTACAGTCCTCCGCTCTACCAACTGAGCTATCGAAGGTGACAGTTAAAAAGCAATGCCGATCCCTTAGATTCAATATGGAGGGTCAGAAGTGATGCTGAATCACAGCTGCCCTTTTATAGCTTGACATGCAGAGATTGGCTGATCCATGGAGATGCTGGGGATTGAACCCAGGGCCTCATACATGCAAAGCATGCGCTCTACCACTGAGCTACATCCCCTCAGCTGGAAAGTAGTTGCATATGGAGATGGTGAAAAAGAGAGCAGAGGGAAATTAATGTTGTTTAGCCCCTTCAAGGAGTTGGGTTTCAGACCTGTCCCTGTTGGTCTAGTGGTTAGGATTCGGCGCTCTCACCGCCGCGGCCTGCGTTCGATTCCCGGTCAGGGAATGTAACACTTTTGGGAAAACACAACGCAAACATCTCATATGTCTAAAAAGTTGGCAAAAGCCACAGAAATTCTTAACCCCCTTTGAGCCAGTGACCTCAGGATTCTTGCAATTTCACCTACAGTCCTTTTGCTCTACCAACTGAGCTATCGAAGGTGACAGTTGAAGGATTTGGCACTCTCAGAGAAACATAATCTTTTGGGCAAGCACAAATCAATCTGCACTTTCGTAAAAAAGCTGCCGCAAACCACAGGAAAAGCTACCCTCCTTCGAGCCGGATTTGAACCAGCGACCTAAGGATTGCTGCAATTTCACCTACAGTCCTCCGCTCTACCAACTGAGCTATCGAAGGTGACAGTTAAAAAGCAATGCCGATCCCTTAGATTCAATATGGAGGGTCAGAAGTGATTCTGAATCACAGCTGCCCTTTTATAGCTTGACATGCAGAGATTGGCTGATCCATGGAGATGCTGGGGATTGAACCCAGGGCCTCATACATGCAAAGCATGCGCTCTACCACTGAGCTACATCCCCTCAGCTGGAAAGTAGTTGCATATGGAGATAGTGAAAAAGAGAGCAGAGGGAAATTAATGTTGTTTAGCCCCTTCATGGAGTTGGGTTTCAGACCTGTCCCTGGTGGTCTAGTGGTTAGGATTCGGCGCTCTCACCGCCGCGGCCCGGGTTCGATTCCCGGTCAGGGAATGTAACACTTTTGGGAAAACACAACGCAAACATCTCATATGTCTAAAAAGTTGGCACAAGCCACAAAAATTCTTAACCACCTTTGAGCCAGTGACCTCATGATTCTTGCAATTTCACCTACAGTCCTCCGCTCTAACAACTGAGCTATCGAAGGTGACAGTTAAAAAGCAATGCCGATCCCTTAGATTCAATATGGAGGGTCAGAAGTGATGCTGAATCACAGCTGCCCTTTTATAGCTTGACATGCAGAGATTGGCTGATCCATGGAGATGCTGGGGATTGAACCCAGGGCCTCACACATGCAAAGCATGCGCTCTACCACTGAGCTACATCCCCTCAGCTGGAAAGTAGTTGCATATGGAGATAGTGAAAAAGAGAGCAGACGGAAATTAATGTTGTTTAGCCCCTTCATGGAGTTGGGTTTCAGACCTGTCCCTGGTGGTCTAGTGGTTAGGATTCGGCGCTCTCACCGCTGCGGCCTGCGTTCGATTCCCGGTCAGGGAATGTAACACTTTTGGGAAAACACAACGCAAACATCTCATATGTCTAAAAAGTTGGCACAAGCCACAGAAATTCTTAACCCCCTTTGAGCCAGTGACCTCAGGATTCTTGCAATTTCACCTACAGTCCTCCGCTCTACCAACTGAGCTATCGAAGGTGACAGTTCGATTCCCGGTCAGGGAATGTAACACTTTTGGGAAAACACAACGCAAACATCTCATATGTCTAAAAAGTTGGCACAAGCCACAGAAATTCTTAACCCCCTTTGAGCCAGTGACCTCATGATTCTTGCAATTTCACCTACAGTCCTCCGCTCTAACAACTGAGCTATCGAAGGTGACAGTTAAAAAGCAATGCCGATCCCTTAGATTCAATATGGAGGGTCAGAAGTGATGCTGAATCACAGCTGCCCTTTTATAGCTTGACATGCAGAGATTGGCTAATCCATGGAGATGCTGGGGATTGAACCCAGGGCCTCATACATGCAAAGCATGCGCTCTACCACTGAGCTACATCCCCTCAGCTGGAAAGTAGTTGCATATGGAGATAGTGAAAAAGAGAGCAGACGGAAATTAATGTTGTTTAGCCCCTTCATGGAGTTGGGTTTCAGACCTGTCCCTGGTGGTCTAGTGGTTAGGATTCGGCGCTCTCACCGCCGCGGCCTGCGTTTGATTCCCGGTCAGGGAATGTAACACTTTTGGGAAAACACAACGCAAACATCTCATATGTCTAAAAAGTTGGCACAAGCCACAGAAATTCTTAACCCCCTTTGAGCCAGTGACCTCAGGATTCTTGCAATTTCACCTACAGTCCTCCGCTCTACCAACTGAGCTATCGAAGGTGACAGTTGAAGGATTTGGCACTCTCAGAGAAACATAATCTTTTGGGCAAGCACAAATCAATCTGCACTTTCGTAAAAAAGCTGCCGCAAACCACAGGAAAAGCTACCCTCCTTCGAGCCGGATTTGAACCAGCGACCTAAGGATTGCTGCAATTTCACCTACAGTCCTCCGCTCTACCAACTGAGCTATCGAAGGTGACAGTTAAAAAGCAATGCCGATCCCTTAGATTCAATATGGAGGGTCAGAAGTGATGCTGAATCACAGCTGCCCTTTTATAGCTTGACATGCAGAGATTGGCTGATCCATGGAGATGCTGGGGATTGAACCCAGGGCCTCATACATGCAAAGCATGCGCTCTACCACTGAGCTACATCCCCTCAGCTGGAAAGTAGTTGCATATGGAGATAGTGAAAAAGAGAGCAGAGGGAAATTAATGTTGTTTAGCCCCTTCATGGAGTTGGGTTTCAGACCTTTCCCTGGTGGTCTAGTGGTTAGGATTCGGCGCTCTCACTGCCGCGGCCCGGGTTCGATTCCCGGTCAGAGAATGTAACACTTTTGGGAAAACACAACGCAAACATCTCATATGTCTAAAAAGTTGGCACAAGCCACAGAAATTCTTAACCCCCTTTGAGCCAGTGACCTCAGGATTCTTGCAATTTCACCTACAGTCCTCCGCTCTACCAACTGAGCTATCGAAGGTGACAGTTAAAAAGCAATGCCGATCCCTTAGATTCAATATGGAGGGTCAGAAGTGATGCTGAATCACAGCTGCCCTTCTATAGCTTGACATGCAGAGATTGGCTGATCCATGGAGATGCTGGGGATTGAACCCAGGGCCTCATACATGCAAAGCATGCGCTCTACCACTGAGCTACATCCCCTCAGCTGGAAAGTAGTTGCATATGGAGATAGTGAAAAAGAGAGCAGAGGGAAATTAATGTTGTTTAGCCCCTTCATGGAGTTGGGTTTCAGACCTGTCCCTGGTGGTCTAGTGGTTAGGAGTCGGTGCTCTCACCGCCGCGGCCTGCGTTCGATTCCCGGTCAGGGAATGTAACACTTTTGGGAAAACACAACGCAAACATCTCATATGTCTAAAAAGTTGGCACAAGCCACAGAAATTCTTAACCCCCTTTGAGCCAGTGACCTCAGGATTCTTGCAATTTCACCTACAGTCCTCCGCTCTACCAACTGAGCTATCGAAGGTGACAGTTGAAGGATTTGGCACTCTCAGAGAAACATAATCTTTTGGGCAAGCACAAATCAATCTGCACTTTCGTAAAAAAGCTGCCGCAAACCACAGGAAAAGCTACCCTCCTTCGAGCCGGATTTGAACCAGCAACCTAAGGATTGCTGCAATTTCACCTACAGTCCTCCGCTCTACCAACTGAGCTATCGAAGGTGACAGTTAAAAAGCAATGCCGATCCCTTAGATTCAATATGGAGGGTCAGAAGTGATGCTGAATCACAGCTGCCCTTTTATAGCTTGACATGCAGAGATTGGCTGATCCATGGAGATGCTGGGGATTGAACCCAGGGCCTCATACATGCAAAGCATGCGCTCTACCACTGAGCTACATCCCCTCAGCTGGAAAGTAGTTGCATATGGAGATAGTGAAAAAGAGAGCAGAGGGAAATTAATGTTGTTTAGCCCCTTCATGGAGTTGGGTTTCAGACCTGTCCCTGGTGGTCTAGTGGTTAGGATTCGGCGCTCTCACCGCCGCGGCCTGTGTTCGATTCCCGGTCAGGGAATGTAACACTTTTGGGAAAACACAACGCAAACATCTCATATGTCTAAAAAGTTGGCAAAAGCCACAGAAATTCTTAACCCCCTTTGAGCCAGTGACCTCAGGATTCTTGCAATTTCACCTACAGTCCTTTTGCTCTACCAACTGAGCTATCGAAGGTGACAGTTGAAGGATTTGGCACTCTCAGAGAAACATAATCTTTTGGGCAAGCACAAATCAATCTGCACTTTCGTAAAAAAGCTGCCGCAAACCACAGGAAAAGCTACCCTCCTTCGAGCCTTATTTGAACCAGCGACCTAAGGATTGCTGCAATTTCACCTACAGTCCTCCGCTCTACCAACTGAGCTATCGAAGGTGACAGTTAAAAAGCAATGCCAATCCCTTAGATTCAATATGGAGGGTCAGAAGTGATGCTGAATCACAGCTGCCCTTTTATAGCTTGACATGCAGAGATTGGCTGATCCATGGAGATGCTGGGGATTGAAACCAGGGCCTCATACATGCAAAGCATGCCCTCTACCACTGAGCTACATCCCCTCAGCTGGAAAGTAGTTGCATATGGAGATAGTGAAAAAGAGAGCAGAGGGAAATTAATGTTGTTTAGCCCCTTCATGGAGTTGGGTTTCAGACCTGTCCCTGGTGGTCTAGTGGTTAGGATTCGGCGCTCTCACCGCCGCGGCCTGCGTTCGATTCCCGGTCAGGGAATGTAACACTTTTGGGAAAACACAACGCAAACATCTCATATGTCTAAAAAGTTGGCACAAGCCACAGAAATTCTTAACCCCCTTTGAGCCAGTGACCTCAGGATTCTTGCAATTTCACCTACAGTCGTTTTGCTCTACCAACTGAGCTATCGAAGGTGACAGTTGAAGGATTTGGCACTCTCAGAGAAACATAATCTTTTGGGCAAGCACAAATCAATCTGCACTTTCGTAAAAAAGCTGCCGCAAACCACAGGAAAAGCTACCCTCCTTCGAGCCGGATTTGAACCAGCGACCTAAGGATTGCTGCAATTTCACCTACAGTCCTCCGCTCTACCAACTGAGATATCGAAGGTGACAGTTAAAAAGCAATGCCGATCCCTTAGATTCAATATGGAGGGTCAGAAGTGATGCTGAATCACAGCTGCCCTTTTATAGCTTGACATGCAGAGATTGGCTGATCCATGGAGATGCTGGGGATTGAACCCAGGGCCTCATACATGCAAAGCATGCGCTCTACCACTGAGCTACATCCCCTCAGCTGGAAAGTAGTTGCATATGGAGATTGTGAAAAAGAGAGCAGAGGGAAATTAATGTTGTTTAGCCCCTTCATGGAGTTGGGTTTCAGACCTGTCCCTGGTGGTCTAGTGGTTAGGATTCGGTGCTCTCGCCGCCGCGGCCTGCGTTCGATTCCCGGTCAGGGAATGTAACACTTTAGGGAAAACACAACGCAAACATCTCATATGTCTAAAAAGTTGGCAAAAGCCACAGAAATTCTTAACCCCCTTTGAGCCAGTGACCTCAGGATTCTTGCAATTTCACCTACAGCCCTTTTGCTCTACCAACTGAGCTATCGAAGGTGACAGTTGAAGGATTTGGCACTCTCAGAGAAACATAATCTTTTGGGCAAGCACAAATCAATCTGCACTTTCGTAAAAAAGCTGCCGCAAACCACAGGAAAAGCTACCCTCCTTCAAGCCTTATTTGAACCAGCGACCTAAGGATTGCTGCAATTTCACCTACAGTCCTCCGCTCTACCAACTGAGCTATCGAAGGTGACAGTTAAAAAGCAATGCCGATCCCTTAGATTCAATATGGAGGGTCAGAAGTGATTCTGAATCACAGCTGCCCTTTTATAGCTTGACATGCAGAGATTGGCTGATCCATGGATATGCTGGGGATTGAACCCAGGGCCTCATACATGCAAAGCATGCGCTCTACCACTGAGCTACATCCCCTCAGCTGGAAAGTAGTTGCATATGGAGATTGTGAAAAAGAGAGCAGAGGGAAATTAATGTTGTTTAGCCCCTTCATGGAGTTGGGTTTCAGACCTGTCCCTGGTGGTCTAGTGGTTAGGATTCGGTGCTCTCACCGCCGCGGCCAGGGTTCGATTCCCGGTCAGGGAATGTAACACTTTTGGGAAAACACAACGCAAACATCTCATATGTCTAAAAAGTTGGCACAAGCCACAGAAATTCTTACCCCCCTTTGAGCCTGTGACCTCAGGAATCTTGCAATTTCACCTACAGTCCTTTTGCTCTACCAACTGAGCTATCGAAGGTGACAGTTGAAGGATTTGGCACTCTCAGAGAAACATAATCTTTTGGGCAAGCACAAATCAATCTGCACTTTCATAAAAAAGCTGCCGCAAACCACAGGAAAAGCTACCCTCCTTTGAGCCGGATTTGAACCAGCGACCTAAGGATTACTGCAATTTCACCTACAGTCCTCCGCTCTACCAACTGAGCTATCGAAGGTGACAGTTAAAATGCAATGCCGATCCCTTAGATTCAATATGGAGGGTCAGAATTTATGCTGAATCACAGCTGCCCTTTTATAGCTTGACATGCAGAGATTGGCTGATCCATGGAGATGCTGGGGATTGAACCCAGGGCCTCATACATGCAAAGCATGCGCTCTACCACTGAGCTACATCCCCTCAGCTGGAAAGTAGTTGCATATGGAGATAGTGAAAAAGAGAGCAGAGGGAAATTAATGTTGTTTAGCCCCTTCATGGAGTTGGGTTTCAGACCTGTCCCTGGTGGTCTAGTGGTTAGGATTCGGCGCTCTCACCGCCGCGGCCTGCGTTTGATTCCCGGTCAGGGAATGTAACACTTTTGGGAAAACATAACGCAAACATCTCATATGTCTAAAAAGTTGGCAAAAGCCACAGAAATTCTTAACCCTCTTTGAGCCAGTGACCTCAGGATTCTTGCAATTTCACCTACAGTCCTTTTGCTCTACCAACTGAGCTATCGAAGGTGACAGTTGAAGGATTTGGCACTCTCAGAGAAACATAATCTTTTGGGCAAGCACAAATCAATCTGCACTTTCGTAAAAAAGCTGCCGCAAACCACAGGAAAAGCTACCCTCATTCGAGCCGGATTTGAACCAGCGACCTAAGGATTGCTGCAATTTCACCTACAGTCCTCCGCTCTACCAACTGAGCTATCGAAGGTGACAGTTAAAAAGCAATGCCGATCCCTTAGATTCAATATGGAGGGTCAGAAGTGATGCTGAATCACAGCTGCCCTTTTATAGCTTGACATGCAGAGATTGGCTGATCCATGGAGATGCTGGGGATTGAACCCAGGGCCTCATACATGCAAAGCATGCGCTCTACCACTGAGCTACATCCCCTCAGCTGGAAAGTAGTTGCATATGGAGATAGTGAAAAAGAGAGCAGAGGGAAATTAATGTTGTTTAGCCCCTTAATGGAGTTGGGTTTCAGACCTGTCCCTGGTGGTCTAGTGGTTAGGATTCGGCGCTCTCACCGCCGCGGCCTGGGTTCGATTCCCGGTCAGGGAATGTAACACTTTTGGGAAAACACAACGCAAACATCTCATATGTCTAAAAAGTTGGCACAATCCACAGAAATTCTTAACCCCCTTTGAGCCATTGACCTCAGGATTCTTGCAATTTCACCTACAGTCCTCCGCTCTACCAACTGAGCTATCGAAGGTGACAGTTAAAAAGCAATGCCGATCCCTTAGATTCAATATGGAGGGTCAGAAGTGATGCTGAATCACAGCTGCCCTTTTATAGCTTGACATGCAGAGATTGGCTGATCCATGGAGACGCTGGGGATTGAACCCAGGGCCTCATACATGCAAAGCATGCGCTCTACCACTGAGCTACATCCCCTCAGCTGGAAAGTAGTTGCATATGGAGATAGTGAAAAAGATAGCAGAGGGAAATTAATGTTGTTTAGCCCCTTCATGGAGTTGGGTTTCAGACCTGTCCCTGGTGGTCTAGTGGTTAAGATTCGGCGCTCTCACCGCCGCGGCCTGCGTTCGATTCCCGGTCAGGGAATGTAACACTTTTGGGAAAACACAACGCAAACATCTCATATGTCTAAAAAGTTTGCACAAGCCACAGAAATTCTTAACCCCCTTTGAGCCAGTGACCTCAGGATTCTTGCAATTTCACCTACAGTCCTCCGCTCTCCCAACTGAGCTATCGAAGGTGACAGTTGAAGGATTTGGCACTCTCAGAGAAACATAATCTTTTGGGCAAGCACAAATCAATCTGCACTTTCGTAAAAAAGCTGCCGCAAACCACAGGAAAAGCTACCCTCCTTTGAGCCGGATTTGAACCAGCGACCTAAGGATTACTGCAATTTCACCTACAGTCCTCCGCTCTACCAACTGAGCTATCGAAGGTGACAGTTAAAATGCAATGCCGATCCCTTAGATTCAATATGGAGGGTCAGAAGTGATGCTGAATCACAGCTGCCCTTTTATAGCTTGACATGCAGAGATTGGCTGATCCATGGAGATGCTGGGGATTGAACCCAGGGCCTCATACATGCAAAGCATGCGCTCTACCACTGAGCTACATCCCCTCAGCTGGAAAGTAGTTGCATATGGAGATAGTGAAAAAGAGAGCAGAGGGAAATTAATGTTGTTTAGCCCCTTCATGGAGTTGGGTTTCAGACCTGTCCCTGGTGGTCTAGTGGTTAGGATTCGGCGCTCTCACCGCCGCGGCCTGCGTTTGATTCCCGGTCAGGGAATGTAACACTTTTGGGAAAACATAACGCAAACATCTCATATGTCTAAAAAGTTGGCAAAAGCCACAGAAATTCTTAACCCCCTTTGAGCCAGTGACCTCAGGATTCTTGCAATTTCACCTACAGTCCTTTTGCTCTACCAACTGAGCTATCGAAGGTGACAGTTGAAGGATTTGGCACTCTCAGAGAAACATAATCTTTTGGGCAAGCACAAATCAATCTGCACTTTCGTAAAAAAGCTGCCGCAAACCACAGGAAAAGCTACCCTCCTTCGAGCCGGATTTGAACCAGCGACCTAAGGATTGCTGCAATTTCACCTACAGTCCTCCGCTCTACCAACTGAGCTATCGAAGGTGACAGTTAAAAAGCAATGCCGATCCCTTAGATTCAATATGGAGGGTCAGAAGTGATGCTGAATCACAGCTGCCCTTTTATAGCTTGACATGCAGAGATTGGCTGATCCATGGAGATGCTGGGGATTGAACCCAGGGCCTCATACATGCAAAGCATGCGCTCTACCACTGAGCTACATCCCCTCAGCTGGAAAGTAGTTGCATATGGAGATAGTGAAAAAGAGAGCAGAGGGAAATTAATGTTGTTTAGCCCCTTCATGGAGTTGGGTTTCAGACCTGTCCCTGGTGGTCTAGTGGTTAGGATTCGGCGCTCTCACCGCCGCGGCCTGGGTTCGATTCCCGGTCAGGGAATGTAACACTTTTGGGAAAACACAACGCAAACATCTCATATGTCTAAAAAGTTGGCACAATCCACAGAAATTCTTAACCCCCTTTGAGCCATTGACCTCAGGATTCTTGCAATTTCACCTACAGTCCTCCGCTCTACCAACTGAGCTATCGAAGGTGACAGTTAAAAAGCAATGCCGATCCCTTAGATTCAATATGGAGGGTCAGAAGTGATGCTGAATCACAGCTGCCCTTCTATAGCTTGACATGCAGAGATTGGCTGATCCATGGAGATGCTGGGGATTGAACCCAGGGCCTCATACATGCAAAGCATGCGCTCTACCACTGAGCTACATCCCCTCAGCTGGAAAGTAGTTGCATATGGAGATAGTGAAAAAGAGAGCAGAGGGAAATTAATGTTGTTTAGCCCCTTCATGGAGTTGGGTTTCAGACCTGTCCCTGGTGGTCTAGTGGTTAGGATTCAGCGCTCTCACTGCCGCGGCCTGTGTTCGATTCCCGGTCAGGGAATGTAACACTTTTGGGAAAACACAACGCAAACATCTCATATGTCTAAAAAGTTGGCACAAGCCACAGAAATTCTTAACCCCCTTTGAGCCAGTGACCTCAGGATTCTTGCAATTTCACCTACAGTCCTCCGCTCTCCCAACTGAGCTATCGAAGGTGACAGTTGAAGGATTTGGCACTCTCAGAGAAACATAATCTTTTGGGCAAGCACAAATCAATCTGCACTTTCGTAAAAAAGCTGCCGCAAACCACAGGAAAAGCTACCCTCCTTCGAGCCGGATTTGAACCAGCGACCTAAGGATTGCTGCAATTTCACCTACAGTCCTCCGCTCTACCAACTGAGCTATCGAAGGTGACAGTTAAAAAGCAATGCCGATCCCTTAGATTCAATATGGAGGGTCAGAAGTGATGCTGAATCACAGCTGCCCTTTTATAGCTTGACATGCAGAGATTGGCTGATCCATGGAGATGCTGGGGATTGAACCCAGGGCCTCATACATGCAAAGCATGCGCTCTACCACTGAGCTACATCCCCTCAGCTGGAAAGTAGTTGCATATGGAGATAGTGAAAAAGAGAGCAGAGGGAAATTAATGTTGTTTAGCCCCTTCATGGAGTTGGGTTTCAGACCTGTCCCTGGTGGTCTAGTGGTTAGGATTCGACGCTCTCACCGCCGCGGCCCGGGTTCGATTCCCGGTCAGGGAATGTAACACTTTTGGGAAAACACAACGCAAACATCTCATATGTCTAAAAAGTTGGCACAATCCACAGAAATTCTTAACCCCCTTTGAGCCATTGACCTCAGGATTCTTGCAATTTCACCTACAGTCCTCCGCTCTACCAACTGAGCTATCGAAGGTGACAGTTGAAGGATTTGGCACTCTCAGAGAAACATAATCTTTTGGGCAAGCACAAATCAATCTGCACTTTCGTAAAAAAGCTGCCGCAAACCACAGGAAAAGCTACCCTCCTTCGAGCCGGATTTGAACCAGCGACCTAAGGATTGCTGCAATTTCACCTACAGTCCTCCGCTCTATCAACTGAGCTATCGAAGGTGACAGTTAAAAAGCAATGCCGATCCCTTAGATTCAATATGGAGGGTCAGAAGTGATGCTGAATCACAGCTGCCCTTTTATAGCTTGACATGCAGAGATTGGCTGATCCATGGAGATGCTGGGGATTGAACCCAGGGCCTCATACATGCAAAGCATGCGCTCTACCACTGAGCTACATCCCCTCAGCTGGAAAGTAGTTGCATATGGAGATAGTGAAAAAGAGAGCAGAGGGAAATTAATGTTGTTTAGCCCCTTCATGGAGTTGGGTTTCAGACCTGTCCCTGGTGGTCTAGTGGTTAGGATTCAGCGCTCTCACCGCCGCGGCCTGTGTTCGATTCCCGGTCAGGGAATGTAACACTTTTGGGAAAACACAACGCAAACATCTCATATGTCTAAAAAGTTGGCACAAGCCACAGAAATTCTTAACCCCCTTTGAGCCAGTGACCTCAGGATTCTTGCAATTTCACCTACAGTCCTCCGCTCTACCAACTGAGCTATCGAAGGTGACAGTTGAAGGATTTGGCACTCTCAGAGAAACATAATCTTTTGGGCAAGCACAAATCAATCTGCACTTTCGTAAAAAAGCTGCCGCAAACCACAGGAAAAGCTACCCTCCTTCGAGCCGGATTTGAACCAGCGACCTAAGGATTGCTGCAATTTCACCTACAGTCCTCCGCTCTACCAACTGAGCTATCGAAGGTGACAGTTAAAAAGCAATGCCGATCCCTTAGATTCAATATGGAGGGTCAGAAGTGATGCTGAATCACAGCTGCCCTTTTATAGCTTGACATGCAGAGATTGGCTGATCCATGGAGACGCTGGGGATTGAACCCAGGGCCTCATACATGCAAAGCATGCGCTCTACCACTGAGCTACATCCCCTCAGCTGGAAAGTAGTTGCATATGGAGATAGTGAAAAAGATAGCAGAGGGAAATTAATGTTGTTTAGCCCCTTCATGGAGTTGGGTTTCAGACCTGTCCCTGGTGGTCTAGTGGTTAAGATTCGGCGCTCTCACCGCCGCGGCCTGCGTTCGATTCCCGGTCAGGGAATGTAACACTTTTGGGAAAACACAACGCAAACATCTCATATGTCTAAAAAGTTGGCACAAGCCACAGAAATTCTTAACCCCCTTTGAGCCAGTGACCTCAGGATTCTTGCAATTTCACCTACAGTCCTCCGCTCTCCCAACTGAGCTATCGAAGGTGACAGTTGAAGGATTTGGCACTCTCAGAGAAACATAATCTTTTGGGCAAGCACAAATCAATCTGCACTTTCGTAAAAAAGCTGCCGCAAACCACAGGAAAAGCTACCCTCCTTCGAGCCGGATTTGAACCAGCGACCTAAGGATTGCTGCAATTTCACCTACAGTCCTCCGCTCTACCAACTGAGCTATCGAAGGTGACAGTTAAAAAGCAATGCCGATCCCTTAGATTCAATATGGAGGGTCAGAAGTGATGCTGAATCACAGCTGCCCTTTTATAGCTTGACATGCAGAGATTGGCTGATCCATGGAGATGCTGGGGATTGAACCCAGGGCCTCATACATGCAAAGCATGCGCTCTACCACTGAGCTACATCCCCTCAGCTGGAAAGTAGTTGCATATGGAGATAGTGAAAAAGAGAGCAGAGGGAAATTAATGTTGTTTAGCCCCTTCATGGAGTTGGGTTTCAGACCTGTCCCTGGTGGTCTAGTGGTTAGGTTTGACGCTCTCACCGCCGCGGCCCGGGTTCGATTCCCGGTCAGGGAATGTAACACTTTTGGGAAAACACAACGCAAACATCTCATATGTCTAAAAAGTTGGCACAATCCACAGAAATTCTTAACCCC
>NC_140006.1:43290880-43300880 GCF_964263955.1 Coregonus lavaretus | reverse complement strand
GGAAATTAATGTTGTTTAGCCCCTTCATGGAGTTGGGTTTCAGACCTGTCCCTGGTGGTCTAGTGGTTAGGATTCGGCGCTCTCACCGCCGCGGCCTGCGTTCGATTCCCGGTCAGGGAATGTAACACTTTTGGGAAAACACAACGCAAACATCTCATATGTCTAAAAAGTTGGCAAAAGCCACAGAAATTCTTAACCCCCTTTGAGCCAGTGACCTCAGGATTCTTGCAATTTCACCTACAGTCCTCCGCTCTACCAACTGAGCTATCGAAGGTGACAGTTGAAGGATTTGGCACTCTCAGAGAAACATAATCTTTTGGGCAAGCACAAATCAATCTGCACTTTCGTAAAAAAGCTGCCGCAAACCACAGGAAAAGCTACCCTCCTTCGAGCCTTATTTGAACCAGCGACCTAAGGATTGCTGCAATTTAACCTACAGTCCTCCGCTCTACCAACTGAGCTATCGAAGGTGACAGTTAAAAAGCAATGCCGATCCCTTAGATTCAATATGGAGGGTCAGAAGTGATTCTGAATCACAGCTGCCCTTTTATAGCTTGACATGCAGAGATTGGCTGATCCATGGAGATGCTGGGGATTGAACCCAGGGCCTCATACATGCAAAGCATGCGCTCTACCACTGAGCTACATCCCCTCAGCTGGAAAGTAGTTGCATATGGAGATTGTGAAAAAGAGAGCAGAGGGAAATTAATGTTGTTTAGCCCCTTCATGGAGTTGGGTTTCAGACCTGTCCCTGGTGGTCTAGTGGTTAGGATTCGGCGCTCTCACCGCCGCGGCCCGGGTTCGATTCCCGGTCAGGGAATGTAACACTTTTGGGAAAACACAACGCAAACATCTCATATGTCTAAAAAGTTGGCACAAGCCACAGAAATTCTTAACCCCCTTTGAGCCAGTGACCTCAGGATTCTTGCAATTTCACCTACAGTCCTCCGCTCTACCAACTGAGCTATCGAAGGTGACAGTTAAAAAGCAATGCCGATCCCTTAGATTCAATATGGAGGGTCAGAAGTGATGCTGAATCACAGCTGCCCTTTTATAGCTTGACATGCAGAGATTGGCTGATCCATGGAGATGCTGGGGATTGAACCCAGGGCCTCATACATGCAAAGCATACGCTCTACCACTGAGCTACATCCCCTCTGCTGGAAAGTTGTTGCATATGGAGATAGTGAAAAAGAGAGCAGAGGGAAATGAATGTTGTTTAGCCCCATCATGGAGTTGGGTTTCAGACCTGTCCCTGGTGGTCTAGTGGTTAGGATTCGGCGCTCTCACCGCCGCGGCCAGGGTTAGATTCCCGGTCAGGGAATGTAACACTTTTGGGAAAACACAACGCAAACATCTCATATGTCTAAAAAGTTGGCACAAGCCACAGAAATTCTTACCCCCCTTTGAGCCAGTGACCTCAGGATTCTTGCAATTTCACCTACAGTCCTTTTGCTCTACCAACTGAGCTATCGAAGGTGACAGTTGAAGGATTTGGCACTCTCAGAGAAACATAATCTTTTGGGGAAGCACAAATCAATCTGCACTTTCATAAAAAAGCTGCCGCAAACCACAGGAAAAGCTACCCTCCTTTGAGCCGGATTTGAACCAGCGACCTAAGGATTACTGCAATTTCACCTACAGTCCTCCGCTCTACCAACTGAGCTATCGAAGGTGACAGTTAAAAAGCAATGCCGATCCCTTAGATTCAATATGGAGGGTCAGAAGTGATTCTGAATCACAGCTGCCCTGTTATAGCTTGACATGCAGAGATTGGCTGATCCATGGAGATGCTGGGGATTGAACCCAGGGCCTCATACATGCAAAGCATGCGCTCTACCACTGAGCTACATCCCCTCAGCTGGAAAGTAGTTGCATATGGAGATAGTGAAAAAGAGAGCAGAGGGAAATTAATGTTGTTTAGCCCCTTCATGGAGTTGGGTTTCAGACCTGTCCCTGGTGGTCTAGTGGTTAGGATTCGGCGCTCTCACCGCCGCGGCCCGGGTTTGATTCCCGGTCAGGGAATGTAACACTTTTGGGAAAACACAACACAAACATCTCATATGTCTAAAAAGTTGGCACAAGCCACAGAAATTCTTAACCCCCTTTGAGCCAGTGACCTCAGGATTCTTGCAATTTCACCTACAGTCCTCCGCTCTACCAACTGAGCTATCGAAGGTGACAGTTAAAAAGCAATGCCGATCCCTTAGATTCAATATGGAGGGTCAGAAGTGATGCTGAATCACAGCTGCCCTTTTATAGCTTGACATGCAGAGATTGGCTGATCCATGGAGATGCTGGGGATTGAACCCAGGGCCTCATACATGCAAAGCATACGCTCTACCACTGAGCTACATCCCCTCAGCTGGAAAGTAGTTGCATATGGAGATAGTGAAAAAGAGAGCAGAGGGAAATTAATGTTGTTTAGCCCCTTCATGGAGTTGGGTTTCAGACCTGTCCCTGGTGGTCTAGTGGTTAGGATTCGGCGCTCTCACCGCCGCGGCCAGGGTTAGATTCCCGGTCAGGGAATGTAACACTTTTGGGAAAACACAACGCAAACATCTCATATGTCTAAAAAGTTGGCACAAGCCACAGAAATTCTTACCCCCCTTTGAGCCAGTGACCTCAGGATTCTTGCAATTTCACCTACAGTCCTTTTGCTCTACCAACTGAGCTATCGAAGGTGACAGTTGAAGGATTTGGCACTCTCAGAGAAACATAATCTTTTGGGCAAGCACAAATCAATTTGCACTTTCATAAAAAAGCTGCCGCAAACCACAGGAAAAGCTACCCTCCTTTGAGCCGGATTTGAACCAGCGACCTAAGGATTACTGCAATTTCACCTACAGTCCTCCGCTCTACCAACTGAGCTATCGAAGGTGACAGTTAAAATGCAATGCCGATCCCTTAGATTCAATATGGAGGGTCAGAAGTGATGCTGAATCACAGCTGCCCTTTTATAGCTTGACATGCAGAGATTGGCTGATCCATGGAGATGCTGGGGATTGAACCCAGGGCCTCATACATGCAAAGCTTACGCTCTACCACTGAGCTACATCCCCTCAGCTGGAAAGTAGTTGCATATGGAGATAGTGAAAAAGAGAGCAGAGGGAAATTAATGTTGTTTAGCCCCTTCATGGAGTTGGGTTTCAGACCTGTCCCTGGTGGTCTAGTGGTTAGGATTCGGCGCTCTCACCGCCGCGGCCTGCGTTCGATTCCCGGTCAGGGAATGTAACACTTTTGGGAAAACACAACGCAAACATCTCATATGTCTAAAAAGTTGGCACAAGCCACAGAAATTCTTAACCCCCTTTGAGCCAGTGACCTCAGGATTCTTGCAATTTCACCTACAGTCCTCCGCTCTACCAACTGAGCTATCGAAGGTGACAGTTGAAGGATTTGGCACTCTCTGAGAAACATAATCTTTTGGGCAAGCACAAATCAATCTGCACTTTCATAAAAAAGCTGCCGCAAACCACAGGAAAAGCTACCCTCCTTCGAGCCGGATTTGAACCAGCGACCTAAGGATTGCTGCAATTTCACCTACAGTCCTCCGCTCTACCAACTGAGCTATCGAAGGTGACAGTTAAAAAGCAATGCCGATCCCTTAGATTCAATATGGAGGGTCAGAAGTGATGCTGAATCACAGCTGCCCTTTTATAGCTTGACATGCAGAGATTGGCTGATCCATGGAGATGCTGGGGATTGAACCCAGGGCCTCATACATGCAAAGCATGCGCTCTACCACTGAGCTACATCCCCTCAGCTGGAAAGTAGTTGCATATGGAGATAGTGAAAAAGAGAGCAGAGGGAAATTAATGTTGTTTAGCCCCTTCATTGAGTTGGGTTTCAGACCTGTCCCTGGTGGTCTAGTGGTTAGGATTCGGCGCTCTCACCGCTGCGGCCGGGGTTCGATTCCCGGTCAGGGAATGTAACACTTTTGGGAAAACACAACGCAAACATCTCATATGTCTAAAAAGTTGGCACAAGCCACAGAAATTCTTACCCTCCTTTGAGCCTGTGACCTCAGGATTCTTGCAATTTCACCTACAGTCCTCCGCTCTACCAACTGAAATATCGAAGGTGACAGTTAAAAAGCAATGCCGATCCCTTAGATTCAATATGGAGGGTCAGAAGTGATGCTGAATCACAGCTGCCCTTTTATAGCTTGACATGCAGAGATTGGCTGATCCATGGAGATGCTGGGGATTGAACCCAGGGCCTCATACATGCAAAGCATGCACTCTACCACTGAGCTACATCCCCTCAGCTGGAAAGTAGTTGCATATGGAGATAGTGAAAAAGAGAGCAGAGGGAAATTAATGTTGTTTAGCCCCTTCATGGAGTTGGGTTTCAGACCTGTCCCTGGTGGTCTAGTGGTTAGGATTCGGCGCTCTCACCGCCGCGGCCTGCGTTTGATTCCCGGTCAGGGAATGTAACACTTTTGGGAAAACACAACGCAAACATCTCATATGTCTAAAAAGTTGGCACAAGCAACAGAAATTCTTACCCCCCTTTGAGCCTGTGACCTCAGGATTCTTGCAATTTCACCTACAGTCCTCTTGCTCTACCAACTGAGCGATCGAAGGTGACAGTTGAAGGATTTGGCACTCTCAGAGAAACATAATCTTTTGGGCAAGCACAAATCAATCTGCACTTTCATAAAAAAGCTGCCGCAAACCACAGGAAAAGCTACCCTCCTTCGAGCCGGATTTGAACCAGCGACCTAAGGATTGCTGCAATTTCACCTACAGTCCTCCGCTCTACCAACTGAGCTATCAAAGGTGACAGTTAAAAAGCAATGCCGATCCCTTAGATTCAATATGGAGGGTCAGAAGTGATGCTGAATCACAGCTGCCCTTTTATAGCTTGACATGCAGAGATTGGCTGATCCATGGAGATGCTGGGGATTGAACCCAGGGCCTCATACATGCAAAGCATGCGCTCTACCACTGAGCTACATCCCCTCAGCTGGAAAGTAGTTGCATATGGAGATAGTGAAAAAGAGAGCAGAGGGAAATTAATGTTGTTTAGCCCCTTCATGGAGTTGGGTTTCAGACCTGTCCCTGGTGGTCTAGTGGTTAGGATTCGGCGCTCTCACCGCCGCGGCCTGGGTTTGATTCCCGGTCAGGGAATGTAACACTTTTGGGAAAACACAACGCAAACATCTCATATGTCTAAAAAGTTGGCACAAGCCACAGAAATTCTTACCCCCCTTTGAGCCTGTGACCTCAGGATTCTTGCAATTTCACCTACAGTCCTTTTGCTCTACCAACTGAGCTATCGAAGGTGACAGTTGAAGGATTTGGCACTCTCTGAGAAACATAATCTTTTGGGCAAGCACAAATCAATCTGCACTTTCATAAAAAAGCTGCCGCAAACCACAGGAAAAGCTACCCTCCTTCGAGCCGGATTTGAACCAGCGACCTAAGGATTGCTGCAATTTCACCTACAGTCCTCCGCTCTACCAACTGAGCTATCAAAGGTGACAGTTAAAAAGCAATGCCGATCCCTTAGATTCAATATGGAGGGTCAGAAGTGATGCTGAATCACAGCTGCCCTTTTATAGCTTGACATGCAGAGATTGGCTGATCCATGGAGATGCTGGGGATTGAACCCAGGGCCTCATACATGCAAAGCATGCGCTCTACCACTGAGCTACATCCCCTCAGCTGGAAAGTAGTTGCATATGGAGATAGTGAAAAAGAGAGCAGAGGGAAATTAATGTTGTTTAGCCCCTTCATTGAGTTGGGTTTCAGACCTGTCCCTGGTGGTCTAGTGGTTAGGATTCGGCGCTCTCACCGCCGCGGCCGGGGTTCGATTCCCGGTCAGGGAATGTAACACTTTTGGGAAAACACAACGCAAACATCTCATATGTCTAAAAAGTTGGCACAAGCCACAGAAATTCTTACCCTCCTTTGAGCCTGTGACCTCAGGATTCTTGCAATTTCACCTACAGTCCTCCGCTCTACCAACTGAAATATCGAAGGTGACAGTTAAAAAGCAATGCCGATCCCTTAGATTCAATATGGAGGGTCAGAAGTGATGCTGAATCACAGCTGCCCTTTTATAGCTTGACATGCAGAGATTGGCTGATCCATGGAGATGCTGGGGATTGAACCAAGGGCCTCATACATGCAAAGCATGCACTCTACCACTGAGCTACATCCCCTCAGCTGGAAAGTAGTTGCATATGGAGATAGTGAAAAAGAGAGCAGAGGGAAATTAATGTTGTTTAGCCCCTTCATGGAGTTGGGTTTCAGACCTGTCCCTGGTGGTCTAGTGGTTAGGATTCGGCGCTCTCACCGCCGCGGCCTGCGTTTGATTCCCGGTCAGGGAATGTAACACTTTTGGGAAAACACAACGCAAACATCTCATATGTCTAAAAAGTTGGCACAAGCAACAGAAATTCTTACCCCCCTTTGAGCCTGTGACCTCAGGATTCTTGCAATTTCACCTACAGTCCTCTTGCTCTACCAACTGAGCGATCGAAGGTGACAGTTGAAGGATTTGGCACTCTCAGAGAAACATAATCTTTTGGGCAAGCACAAATCAATCTGCACTTTCATAAAAAAGCTGCCGCAAACCACAGGAAAAGCTACCCTCCTTCGAGCCGGATTTGAACCAGCGACCTAAGGATTGCTGCAATTTCACCTACAGTCCTCCGCTCTACCAACTGAGCTATCAAAGGTGACAGTTAAAAAGCAATGCCGATCCCTTAGATTCAATATGGAGGGTCAGAAGTGATGCTGAATAACAGTTGCCCTTTTATAGCTTGACATGCAGAGATTGGCTGATCCATGGAGATGCTGGGGATTGAACCCAGGGCCTCATACATGCAAAGCATGCGCTCTACCACTGAGCTACATCCCCTCAGCTGGAAAGTAGTTGCATATGGAGATAGTGAAAAAGAGAGCAGAGGGAAATTAATGTTGTTTAGCCCCTTCATGGAGTTGGGTTTCAGACCTGTCCCTGGTGGTCTAGTGGTTAGGATTCGGCGCTCTCACCGCCGCGGCCTGGGTTTGATTCCCGGTCAGGGAATGTAACACTTTTGGGAAAACACAACGCAAACATCTCATATGTCTAAAAAGTTGGCACAAGCCACAGAAATTCTTACCCCCCTTTGAGCCTGTGACCTCAGGATTCTTGCAATTTCACCTACAGTCCTTTTGCTCTACCAACTGAGCTATCGAAGGTGACAGTTGAAGGATTTGGCACTCTCTGAGAAACATAATCTTTTGGGCAAGCACAAATCAATCTGCACTTTCATAAAAAAGCTGCCGCAAACCACAGGAAAAGCTACCCTCCTTCGAGCCGGATTTGAACCAGCGACCTAAGGATTGCTGCAATTTCACCTACAGTCCTCCGCTCTACCAACTGAGCTATCGAAGGTGACAGTTAAAAAGCAATGCCGATCCCTTAGATTCAATATGGAGGGTCAGAAGTGATGCTGAATCACAGCTGCCCTTTTATAGCTTGACATGCAGAGATTGGCTGATCCATGGAGATTGAACCCAGGGCCTCATACATGCAAAGCATGCGCTCTACCACTGAGCTACATCCCCTCAGCTGGAAAGTAGTTGCATATGGAGATAGTGAAAAAGAGAGCAGAGGGAAATTAATGTTGTTTAGCCCCTTCATTGAGTTGGGTTTCAGACCTGTCCCTGGTGGTCTAGTGGTTAGGATTCGGCGCTCTCACCGCCGCGGCCGGGGTTCGATTCCCGGTCAGGGAATGTAACACTTTTGGGAAAACACAACGCAAACATCTCATATGTCTAAAAAGTTGGCACAAGCCACAGAAATGCTTAACCCCCTTTGAGCCAGTGACCTCAGGATTCTTGCAATTTCACCTACAGTCCTCCGCTCTACCAACTGAAATATCGAAGGTGACAGTTAAAATGCAATGCCGATCCCTTAGATTCAATATGGAGGGTCAGAAGTGATGCTGAATCACAGCTGCCCTTTTATAGCTTGACATGCAGAGATTGGCTGATCCATGGAGATGCTGGGGATTGAACCCAGGGCCTCATACATGCAAAGCATGCGCTCTACCACTGAGCTACATCCCCTCAGCTGGAAAGTAGTTGCATATGGAGATAGTGAAAAAGAGAGCAGAGGGAAATTAATGTTGTTTAGCCCCTTCATGGAGTTGGGTTTCAGACCTGTCCCTGGTGGTCTAGTGGTTAGGATTCGGCGCTCTCACCGCCGCGGCCTGCGTTTGATTCCCGGTCAGGGAATGTAACACTTTTGGGAAAACACAACGCAAACATCTCATATGTCTAAAAAGTTGGCACAAGCCACAGAAATTCTTAACCCCCTTTGAGCCAGTGACCTCAGGATTCTTGCAATTTCACCTACAGTCCTTTTGCTCTACCAACTGAGCTATCGAAGGTGACAGTTGAAGGATTTGGCACTCTCAGAGAAACATAATCTTTTGGGCAAGCACAAATCAATCTGCACTTTCGTAAAAAAGCTGCCGCAAACCACAGGAAAAGCTACCCTCCTTCGAGCCGGATTTGAACCAGCGACCTAAGGATTGCTGCAATTTCACCTACAGTCCTCCGCTCTACCAACTGAGCTATCGAAGGTGACAGTTAAAAAGCAATGCCGATCCCTTAGATTCAATATGGAGGGTCAGAAGTGATGCTGAATCACAGCTGCCCTTTTATAGCTTGACATGCAGAGATTGGCTGATCCATGGAGATTGAACCCAGGGCCTCATACATGCAAAGCATGCGCTCTACCACTGAGCTACATCCCCTCAGCTGGAAAGTAGTTGCATATGGAGATAGTGAAAAAGAGAGCAGAGGGAAATTAATGTTGTTTAGCCCCTTCATGGAGTTGGGTTTCAGACCTGTCCCTGGTGGTCTAGTGGTTAGGATTTGGCGCTCTCACCGCCGCGGCCCGGGTTCGATTCCCGGTCAGGGAATGTAACACTTTTGGGAAAACACAACGCAAACATCTCATATGTCTAAAAAGTTGGCACAAGCCACAGAAATGCTTAACCCCCTTTGAGCCAGTGACCTCAGGATTCTTGCAATTTCACCTACAGTCCTCCGCTCTACCAACTGAAATATCGAAGGTGACAGTTAAAAAGCAATGCCGATCCCTTAGATTCAATATGGAGGGTCAGAAGTGATGCTGAATCACAGCTGCCCTTTTATAGCTTGACATGCAGAGATTGGCTGATCCATGGAGATGCTGGGGATTGAACCCAGGGCCTCATACATGCAAAGCATGCGCTCTACCACTGAGCTACATCCCCTCAGCTGGAAAGTAGTTGCATATGGAGATAGTGAAAAAGAGAGCAGAGGGAAATTAATGTTGTTTAGCCCCTTCATGGAGTTGGGTTTCAGACCTGTCCCTGGTTGTCTAGTGGTTAGGATTCGGCGCTCTCACCGCCGCGGCCTGCGTTTGATTCCCGGTCAGGGAATGTAACACTTTTGGGAAAACACAACGCAAACATCTCATATGTCTAAAAAGTTGGCACAAGCCACAGAAATTCTTAACCCCCTTTGAGCCAGTGACCTCAGGATTCTTGCAATTTCACCTACAGTCCTTTTGCTCTACCAACTGAGCTATCGAAGGTGACAGTTGAAGGATTTGGCACTCTCAGAGAAACATAATCTTTTGGGCAAGCACAAATCAATCTGCACTTTCGTAAAAAAGCTGCCGCAAACCACAGGAAAAGCTACCCTCCTTCGAGCCGGATTTGAACCAGCGACCTAAGGATTGCTGCAATTTCACCTACAGTCCTCCGCTCTACCAACTGAGCTATCGAAGGTGACAGTTAAAAAGCAATGCCGATCCCTTAGATTCAATATGGAGGGTCAGAAGTGATGCTGAATCACAGCTGCCCTTTTATAGCTTGACATGCAGAGATTGGCTGATCCATGGAGATTGAACCCAGGGCCTCATACATGCAAAGCATGCGCTCTACCACTGAGCTACATCCCCTCAGCTGGAAAGTAGTTGCATACGGAGATAGTGAAAAAGAGAG
>NC_140006.1:43280880-43283380 GCF_964263955.1 Coregonus lavaretus | reverse complement strand
CCGGATTTGAACCAGCGACCTAAGGATTGCTGCAATTTCACCTACAGTCCTCCGCTCTACCAACTGAGCTATCGAAGGTGACAGTTAAAAAGCAATGCCGATCCCTTAGATTCAATATGGAGGGTCAGAAGTGATTCTGAATCACAGCTGCCCTTTTATAGCTTGACATGCAGAGATTGGCTGATCCATGGAGATGCTGGGGATTGAACCCAGGGCCTCATACATGCAAAGCATGCGCTCTACCACTGAGCTACATCCCCTCAGCTGGAAAGTAGTTGCATATGGAGATAGTGAAAAAGAGAGCAGAGGGAAATTAATGTTGTTTAGCCCCTTCATGGAGTTGGGTTTCAGACCTGTCCCTGGTGGTCTAGTGGTTAGGATTCGGCGCTCTCACCGCCGCGGCCCGGGTTCGATTCCAGGTCAGGGAATGTAACACTTTTGGGAAAACACAACGCAAACATCTCATATGTCTAAAAAGTTGGCACAAGCCACAGAAATTCTTAACCCCCTTTGAGCCAGTGACCTCAGGATTCTTGCAATTTCACCTACAGTCCTCCGCTCTACCAACTGAGCTATCGAAGGTGACAGTTGAAGGATTTGGCACTCTCAGAGAAACATAATCTTTTGGGCAAGCACAAATCAATCTGCACTTTCGTAAAAAAGCTGCCGCAAACCACAGGAAAAGCTACCCTCCTTCGAGCCAGATTTGAACCAGCGACCTAAGGATTGCTGCAATTTCACCTACAGTCCTCCGCTCTACCAACTGAGCTATCGAAGGTGACAGTTAAAAAACAATGCCGATCCCTTAGATTCAATATGGAGGGTCAGAAGTGATGCTGAATCACAGCTGCCCTTTTATAGCTTGACATGCAGAGATTGGCTGATCCATGGAGATGCTGGGGATTGAACCCAGGGCCTCATACATGCAAAGCATGCGCTCTACCACTGAGCTACATCCCCTCAGCTGGAAAGTAGTTGCATATGGAGATAGTGAAAAAGAGAGCAGAGGGAAATTAATGTTGTTTAGCCCCTTCATGGAGTTGGGTTTCAGACCTGTCCCTGGTGGTCTAGTGGTTAGGATTCGGCGCTCTCACCGCCGCGGCCTGCGTTCGATTCCCGGTCAGGGAATGTAACACTTTTGGGAAAACACAACGCAAACATCTCATATGTCTAAAAAGTTGGCACAAGCCACAGAAATTCTTAACCCCCTTTGAGCCAGTGACCTCAGGATTCTTGCAATTTCACCTACAGTCCTCCGCTCTACCAACTGAGCTATCGAAGGTGACAGTTGAAGGATTTGGCACTCTCAGAGAAACATAATCTTTTGGGCAAGCACAAATCAATCTGCACTTTCGTAAAAAAGCTGCCGCAAACCACAGGAAAAGCTACCCTCCTTCGAGCCGGATTTGAACCAGCGACCTAAGGATTGCTGCAATTTCACCTACAGTCCTCCGCTCTACCAACTGAGCTATCGAAGGTGACAGTTAAAAAGCAATGCCGATCCCTTAGATTCAATATGGAGGGTCAGAAGTGATTCTGAATCACAGCTGCCCTTTTATAGCTTGACATGCAGAGATTGGCTGATCCATGGAGATTGAACCCAGGGCCTCATACATGCAAAGCATGCGCTCTACCACTGAGCTACATCCCCTCAGCTGGAAAGTAGTTGCATATGGAGATAGTGAAAAAGAGAGCAGAGGGAAATTAATGTTGTTTAGCCCCTTCATGGAGTTGGGTTTCAGACCTGTCCCTGGTGGTCTAGTGGTTAGGATTCGGCGCTCTCACAGCCGCGGCCTGCGTTCGATTCCCGGTCAGGGAATCTAACACTTTTGGGAAAACACAACGCAAACATCTCATATGTCTAAAAAGTTGGCACAAGCCACAGAAATTCTTAACCCCCTTTGAGCCAGTGACCTCAGGATTCTTGCAATTTCACCTACAGTCCTTTTGCTCTACCAACTGAGCTATCGAAGGTGACAGTTGAAGGATTTGGCACTCTCAGAGAAACATAATCTTTTGGGCAAGCACAAATCAATCTGCACTTTCGTAAAAAAGCTGCCGCAAACCACAGGAAAAGCTACCCTCCTTCGAGCCGGATTTGAACCAGCGACCTAAGGATTGCTGCAATTTCACCTACAGTCCTCCGCTCTACCAACTGAGCTATCAAAGGTGACAGTTAAAAAGCAATGCCAATCCCTTAGATTCAATATGGAGGGTCAGAAGTGATTCTGAATCACAGCTGCCCTTTTATAGCTGGACATTCAGAGATTGGCTGATCCATGGAGATGCTGGGGATTGAACCCAGGGCCTCATACATGCAAAGCATGCGCTCTACCACTGAGCTACATCCCCTCAGCTGGAAAGTAGTTGCATATGGAGATAGTGAAAAAGAGAGCAGAGGGAAATTAATGTTGTTTAGCCCCTTCATGGAGTTGGGTTTCAGACCTGTCCCTGGTGGTCTAGTGGTTAGGATTCGGCGCTCTCACAGCCGCGGCCTGCG